>NW_028134719.1:0-87553 GCF_964662115.1 Mustela nivalis | reverse complement strand
TCATCAGGAAAATGCAAATTAAAACAAAAAAGAGACACCAGTACATACCCAGAATCCAGAACACTGACAACAGAACATGAAATGTTGGTGAGGATGTGGAGCAACAGGAATGTTCTTCCATGTCTATTGAGAATAAAGAATGGAAAACAACTTGGCAGTTTCTTACAAAACTAAACATATTCTTGCCAGATGGTTCAGCAGTAGCAGTTCTTGGTATTTATCCAAAGAAGATGAAACCTATACCCACAAAGATGTCTATAGTAGTTTTATTCATTACTGACAAAAGCTTGGAAGCAACCAAGATATCCTTCCATAGGTGAAAGGACAAATAAAATATGGTTTTTTAAAATTTTATTTATTTACTAACAGAGATCACAGGAAGGCAGAGGGGCAGGCAGAGAGAGAGGAATGGAAGCAGGCTCCCTGCTTAGCAGAGAGCCCACTGTGGGACTCAATCCCAGGAACCTGGAATCATAACAAAGAAATGATGATAAATTCCTTAAAAGACTCAAAGTTGTTCTTGACTGGTATGTTTCAAGCTCTATTCCTGGTTTGAGGACAGTTTTTAACAGGCTTGTCACTGTAGAAATCAGCTGGATGTTTAGAGGCTATCAGAACTGTGCAAAAACCTTGAAGGGGTAAAGATTGAAAATCCTTTAGAGAGATTAGCCCCCTAAGGCATTATTCATCCACACATTTTCCTCCAAACAATTAAGGCTGATGGATGAGGGGCACCTGAGGGGCTCTCTCATCACGTGGGTGGTGGGTTAAGCCTCTGCCTTCATCTCAAGTCATGGTCTCTGGGTCCTGGGATCCAGCCCCACATCCAGCTCTGCTCAAAAGCCTGCTTCCCTCCCTACTTGCCTGCCTCTCTGCTTACTTGTAATCTCTCTCTCTCTCTCTCTCTGTGTCCAATAAATAAATAAAATCTTAAAAAAAAGGCTGATGGATGCTAAATTATGAAAACTGCTCCCTCCAAATGATGCTTCTTCATAAGGTTTTAAGAATTTAAAATTGTAAGAATTTAAAATTGAAACTTGATTGTAGGATTTATCTTATACAATAACAACAAGTGATGGCAGTTATTATTAGTTCTGAAGTATTTGTGATTCTGAATTCTTGGCCTCATTAGTAAATTTATTTTTAATAAATTATTTAATATATAATTATATATATAATATATATTATATATAACATATATATTATACATATATATATAACATATATATATAATATATATAATAAATTCATTCATTCATTCCTTTTTTATTTATTTATTTATTATTTATTATTATTATTTATTCATTTATTAACTCAAACACAAGAAAATGAATGACCTGATTGAAAAATTGGCAAGGACTAGAACAGACACCTCACTTAAGAAGATATTGAGCTGGCAATAATGATATGAACAGATGCTGTGATGATCCACAGCATGTCTAATTAAGGAATTGTAAATTAAAAGAACATGAGGGGCACCTGGACGGCTCAGTGGGTTAAGCCGCTGCCTTTGGATCAGGTCATGATCTCAGGGTCCTGGGATCGAGTTCCACGTTGGGCTCTCTGCTCAGGAGGAGCCTGCTTCCCTTTCTCTCTCTCTCTGACTGCCTCTCCGTCTTCTTGTGATCTCTCTCTGGTAAATAAATAAATAAAATCTTTTTTAAAAATAAATAAATAAATAAGACTATGATCTATCACTACACATCTATTAGAATGGCTAAAATCCAAAATACTGACAACATAAAATGCTTTTGACGATGAGGAACCAGAGAAACTCTCATTCATTCTGGTGAGAACACCAAAATGGTGCTACCACTTTGGAAGACAGCTGGGCAGTTTCTTACAAAACTAAACATATTCTTACCATATGATCCAGCAATCATGCTCCTTGGAACTCACCCAAAAGAGCGACAACTTTGTGTACACAGAATTCTGCATATAAACCTGTGTTTGTAACAGCTTTACCCATAAGTGCCAAGAGTTGGAAGTAACCAAGATGTCCTTCAGGAGGAGAATGGATAGATAAACTGTGGTCCATTGAAACAATGGGATATGATTCAGCGATAAAGAGAAATGGCTATCAAGCAATGAAAAGACAAGGAACAAACTTAAAATCCGTCATAATAAGTGAAAGAAGTCAATTTGAAAAAGCTTCATGTTGCAAGGTTCCAACTATATGACCTTCTAGAAAAGGCAGAACTATGCAAATTGTATAAAAGTCAGCGGTTTGTAGCAGTTAGGAGAGGAGGAGGATGAACAGGCAGAGCACAGAGGATTTTTAGGCCAGTGAAAATGTTCTGTATGATATGCATGATATTTTAGATATATATCACTACACATTTGTCAAAATGCATAAGATACTATACCAAGAGTGAACTCTATGAGAAAAGGTTTTTTTAAGATTTTATTTATTTATTTGACAGGCATCAAAGCAGGCAGAGAGGCAGGCGGGGAAAGCAGGGGTTGGGGGAAAGCAGGCTCCCTGCCAAGCAGAGAGTCTGGTCTGGGGCTCGATCCCAGGACCGTGAGATTATGACCGGAGCCGAAGGCAGAAGCCTTAACCCACTGAGCCACCCTGGTGCCCCACCAAGAGTGAACTCTAATGTAAACTGTGGACTTTGGGGTGATAATGATGTGTCAGTGTAGGGTCAGTGAGCGTGAAAAATTATTACCGTGGTACAGGATGTTGATAATCGGAAGGCTGTGTGTATGTGGGGAAAGGGAATTTTACTTTGATCCCCAAACTACTCTAAAAAATGCAGTCTGTTAAAAAAAAAACTTTATAGGGGCGCCTCGGTGGCTCAGTGGGTTAAGCCGCTGCCTTCGGCTCAGGTCATGATCTCAGAGTCCTGGGATTGAGTCCCGCATCGGGCTCTCTGCTCGGCAGAGAGCCTGCTTCCCTCTCTCTCTCTGGCTGCCTCTCCATCTACTTGTGATTTCTCTCTGTCAAATAAATAAATAAAATCTTTAAAAAAAAAAAACTTTATAATGCAATATAATACAAAACAAGAATGCATATCAAGAGAGAAATAATGTTTAAAGGGAACAAAGAACTTCAGTAATGTGTACAGCCAGTGGCTAGAATCCCTGCCTCTTGAGACCCTGTGCTAGAATGCCGCCAGAACCATATAGAACTATGTTAGTCTTTCTCGGAAGCCAACAAGTGTTAGCCCAGTTAAGAGCCCAGTAACAATAAGTCACGGTATGTTATAATGATTATCAATATTTTTAAAGACTTGTCAAGTTCCTTTTTGAGTAACCCTCACCCCACACTTAGAGAAAATTATCTGAGGTTCACCACTTTGAAATTCCTAATTGTTGTCCACATTTACAATAGCCAAAAAAAAAAAAAAAAAAAAAAAGCTTTTTATTAACAAAGTGTTCAGAAGGGGGCGCCACTGAAAACAATGAGAGTTTTCGCTGCCAGGACAATTTTGTTGCAGAAACAGCTGAAAGCACTCAGGTCAGACAGAGCCAAAGGATGGAGAGATTTTTAAATTTACAAAAACCAAACCAAATCAAACCAAAACAAAAATCAAAACCAATGGCCAAGATTTCAAGTTTGCTACTAAAGGTATGACATTCTCCTAGGACATGCACGTGACTTGATCAATATATTTATATATTTATATATTTATATTTGAAGAAGAAGGTACTATTTGATGCAGCAAATCCACGTTGATTAAAAATTACGAGATATGGGGCTCCAGGGTTGCACAGTGGTTTAGGCCTCTGCCTTCGGCTCAGGTCATGATTTCAGGGTCCTGGGATGGAGCCCCACATCGGGCTCTCTGCTCAGCGGGGAGCCTGCTTCCCCCCGCCCTCACTCTGCCTGCCTCTCTACCTACTTGTGATCTGTCAAATGGGTAAATAAGATCTTTAAAAAAAGAATTACTAGGTGTGAAATCATCGAGGGTATGGGAAGGAAAATGATTTCACCTGATCAGACTAGGAAGCGCTTGAAGCCTGAATTAAAGTGCTACTAAAAGAGTAAAGACCAGGGAAATATATGGGGAAAAATCCCTAGAAAAACAGCAATAATAACTGGCTGCTCTTTATTGATCCAGATCCTTGCGGTAGGCAAAGAAGGGCTGGTTTTAGCCAGAGGATGATCTCCGTTTGTCTTCATGATCTGGCATTTCCTGCAAGCCAGGCATGGGGCTCTGCACTAGAGCTGCAAATGCTGGGGGGCCATCACTGTCCCTTTTGTCTTCTCAGGGGGCCAACGGGCATGTCCATGGTGCAGTGTGACAGGCTTTACCACAGGGAGATAAAAGACTGCCAAGGTTAGGTTGGAGCTGGGAAAAGCCACTTAGGAGCAGATTTTCAGGGGAGGGGATAGACATGGGCAAAGCGAAAAATGAGGATGAGTGTGTCAAGTTTCAAAGTGCCAGGAGGCAGCACAGTGCATTCGGGAAACTACAGCAAGTTCATTGACAACTGACAGCTGATCGGGCAGCATCACCTGGGGATGGAGGCTGAGCCCCGGGGTTAACACTGGGGATGAGATGGTTTGTACACTATTCCAAGGAGGTGAGGCACGACACTGTGGGGGCACAGGGAGCTACCAGAGGATTTCAAATATCAGAATCATAACCATAATAGAGTATTTAATTGCATCCTAGCTTTCATCAAGGGTAAGATGCACTATAGTTTATGTTCGACTAAGAAAGAGAAATGCTGTCAGTTAAACTAGGATATGTCCTCAAGTGCAAGGTGCGTGCCACCTTAAGAGATATTAGAATGGGGGGGGACAAATCTTAGAACAAGTAAACTGTGGTACTAGAATAATTAAGAAAGGTCGAACGCTTGGATCAACAAAATAAGTGATTATTGCTTACCATGTGCCCCAAACTATATTAAGTCTTAGAACAAGAGACGTTCTCATCTTGATGCCACGCAGCTGTTAGACCCAAGGTACAGAGGGCAGTAGCCAACGACAAGCAGGCCCCAAGTGCCATGTGCAGACTCGAAGAGCAACTGCCTTTGAGAGAGGAAACGGTTGAGAGTGGGCTTTCTGAGGTAGAGAATTACTAGCTGGGAAAGTAGGAAAATTGACACAGAATCAGAATTGATGCCCCTACATGACAGAGTTGGTGAAACTTCCCATCTCAGAGAACTTGATGCTTCTCAGAAATGTATTTTTCATTTTGGACAGAACATTCAGGATAAATATGATCTGTTCGAGATCCTGGTTCAATCATCAGGACTGTTTCTTAGGCTTCACTGGCACAAGAAAAGGGTTTTGATAGTGCAGGGTAAATCCTGACAAAAGCAAAGCACGATATCTATGAAAAACTAACCACTCAGAAGAGAACAACAGATAAAAGGCCAGGCCGACCTGACCCTGCAGGATAGGTAAGCTTGGTCCGGCAACAGGGGTAGAGGGGAAGTGCCCATCTCCTTCTAGAAGAGCTAGAGAAGACCCCTTCTGGAGAGACCACCAGGAGAGGAGAGCAGTAAGTGCTGATGATGAAGAATATTTTAATCAGCAGAGAAGTTCAAAATGACAAAGTTCCAGGATCAGAGTAAACATATGGGATTAAAAAATAAAAAATAAAAAACAAGATTTTTTTGAAAGGACTTTTTTTTTTAAAGGACTTTAAACAAAAGTCCTTTTTAAGCGACAGTTGGCTGTTTAAACCAAAAGTACAACAAACTGAGAGAATCGCCACATTGTTTATTGGGGTAGAAAGTTCCTGGAATGTAGAAAGACCCATTCTGCAGAGGAAAGAGTAGAATCACTAACAGGCCTCATGCCTTGCACAGCCAATGGCTAGAATTCCTGCCTCATGAGACCATTTTAAAAGCTCTACTCATAATGGAATCGAAGGTGTCATTTCCCTATAATTTTATATATGTCATTAATTTGCTGCAAAGCCCAGTAGCACTGGGAGGAGAAACTGGGACCAAAGAGTGAGCATCCTGTTTGACAGGGGGGACCAGGCACCTCTTCTTCAGATGCAGGGGGAGCCCTGGCGTGCTGACTCCTCCCTTCTTCCTTTCCCCTTTCCTCCCTCCATTGCTCTCCCTTCCCCTCTCTCCTTCCCTGGTGGTGCCCTTTCCTGATGCCCACTTCATCCCTTATCTTTTCTTACATGCCTGTCTTCTAGAGTTTCTTCTCTCCTCCCAATTACTTCCCTTCGTCTGAATCTCCTCCATGGTCCCTTTTTCCCTGCTCTCTGCTCTTCCTCCCCTTCGCTGGCCCCTGTTCAGCTCCATCCAGACTGCAGGCAGAGCTGGACTAACACGCTCACTCACTAGCTCAGCCACCCTCCAGAGAAGTCACTCTTCCATGGCCACCTTCCTGACCCCCTGGTCCTTTCTCCACTTATTCAGCTATTGCTCTGAAGTCTGAGGAGGACAGAGCGGGGCTGCCGCAGAATCAGGCCAGAGGAGAAACCAAACCATGTATCCACACTGTCCCCCAGTACTGCTGCTCTGAGAGCTTTCAGAGTCCTCAACAGGGTTAGGATTTAGGGGCTTCTTCAGAACCGGGAGTGAAAACAGCCATAGGTCAAATGAAATGCTATGGCCCCCACACAAAAATAATAATCACAAATGAAAACTAAATTAACTCTGAAGTCCCAAAGTCAAAGAATTGCCTTGAAACTGTCACTAGAAAGCACCCAAGGCCTCACTCTCTGGGTTCTGGGTGCCCTGGGAATGGCAGGAGGCTCTGACCCCCTTCCCTCTTCATCCACTCCCAAACAACGTCCTCTGAGGTGGTCTTCAAACTTCCTCTGAGAAACTGTCTCTCGGAACTGTAGGCCCTCGGCTGCTGCGACGAATGAGGGTGATGTCAGGACCTGATGGGCAGCTTTACCAGGAGACTGTGGCTTCTGGATGCAGTCCTCAGGTCCCATGGTCTGGGTGAGATCTAGGTCTTTGAGAGGAGGAGGACAAATGAGATTTCAGATTTTGAGTTGATTCTAGGATGATTAGTGCTTTGGAGGGCATTGGGTGAAGGTATTTTGCACACGGGAAGGACATGAATTTGGGGAGCCAGAGAGTGGACTGTTAAGAGCTGACCTGCATTACCCCCAGAAACCTTGCTGCTGTCCTTATCTCTGGTACCACAGAACGTGACCTTATTTGGAACTAGAGTCCTTACAGATGCAATCACATTACAGTGAGGTGGTTAGAGTGGGCCCTAATCTCCTGTAACTGACCTCCTTATGTAAAGGGAAAATCTGGACAGAGAGATGCCCCTACTGTCAGTGGTGGGCAGTGCATGAACTTCTAGAACCCTGACAGTAGTGGAAAACAGACTCAGGCTGGGCACTAGGTAAATGGGAGCTCTAGTGGAATTTCAGATGAAGATGCTGTGGACCTCAGCTTCCCAGGTCATAGTGACATTAGGATTTCAAATTCAAATCAGAGATGAAAGAAACATCTGAACTCGGTCCTCAGGTACACACAGTATTCTGAACTGAGACTAGAACCAGAGACCATTCTAATGAAAGGCCTCCACAGGTGGGCTCTCACAGGTGGGCTCCAACTCAGTTTCCTGTATATTCATTGATGAAATCGCTCTGCAGGTGAACATGCAGAACAAAACCATTTAATAAAAGTGACAACGAGGAGAGGAAAGGGAGGCCAGAAGGCATGTGAATGTGGAGAGAGGAAGAGGGGGGCGGGGGACACACAGGACTGAGAATCCCTCCCTGTGCTCCTTGCTGCCAGGGAGGTCTGAGGGACTAGTTTCTACCTGGGATCCCAAGTCCAGAACAAAAGTGGCGGGGCCACAGCTCGGGATGAGGGAAGGGGGTCCTCGGCACCCGCACGTGGGGGTGCCAAACGATGGGGGCTATTGCGCTCGCTGGGGGGGGCACCTCGCCTGGCTCCGTCCCCGCCCGACCCCGTGGGGACCCGGGTGCGGCGCTTCGTCCGGGGTGGTCCCGCTGCCCCGGGGGTCGTGGGAGGCTGGGTCCCGACACCCCCGCGAGCTCACGGCCCGCGCTTTCTGCTCCAGGTGAAGGCGCAGCGCGGTGTCATTTTACCTGCTCCCAGAGGGTCATCCGGGGAAGCCTTGGGGCGGGGCGGGGCAGTGGGCCTCGGGAGCGGGACAGCGCGGCCTCAGGGGCTGGGCTGGAGCGCGGGAGGGTGGGGCTCCTGCAGTGCCGACTGGGCCGCAGCAGAGCACCGTGGCGCTGCGCGCCCCTCCTCCGCCAGCCCCTCCACCTCCTCTCAGACTCTCCATCGCTTCCTCCGCGAGCTCACTTCCCGCTTCGGTAATTAGCAAAGCCCCTTCTCCGGGCCGCCCCCGCCCTCACCCCCATCCCCCTCCGTCCTGAGGTGCGGGCCCAGGGCAATGGCGCCAGCGAAGCCCCGGGGGCCTGGGAGCCTGGCCAGCGCCAGCGCTGGGCGGCCTCCTAGCCTGGCTCCCCAAGGCGTGTCCGCCTGCTGCCTGGCTGCAGAAAGATCATCTGCCCTAAACCCCGGCTCGGGTCACTTCGCTGGCTTCCTGATTGTGCCCAAAGCCGGGAACCAGCTTCCCCAGCACAGGCCTGGGCTGAGATGCCTGCCCGCAATCTGTTTGAGCAGTTTCCTAGTTTCCATGCAAGGTCTCCCATTGCATCATGGTACGCGGGAATCACTTCGACCTGGATGTTTGGGTTTTTTGTTTGTTTTTTGATTATTGGTTATTACATGACCTCCATGGTAGGTGCTCCACAAAGGGAGTGAAAAGAGGACGCCTGATACATAGGCATATGGCCATTCTAGAAAAAGAGCTTGGGGTTCTCTGGGAAGCGCGGCATTGGTCCTTGCACTATGTTTTAATAGAAATGGGATTATGCACCAACTTACTTAAATGAGCATAGTTTGAAATCGTTTACTGAGAATAAATATTTAAAACAGTTATATTTTAGTTATATTTAGTTATATTTTAACTAAATAATCAATCATAAATCTATTGCACTAAGGTTACAGGCAATTTAAACGCAATACCACTCTCTTCAGGGTTTTAAATAATCCGTGTCTGTCTTGGCACATGAGATTGCAAAGATAGGAAATGGTTTGTAAAAGATCATATAATAGCTTTTACTATACGGTATCAGCAATTTATCCTAAAGGAGCGGCCACCAGCTAAAAACTCAGCTTTGAAAAATGCAGAAAAGCAGCAAACGTTTACATACCCTCTTGTTGACCAGAGGCATGCATTGTGCACCTCATCATCTCTTCGTGGTTCTGAGGCCCTTGGCGCTCAGTAGTTTAGTGTCTTATTCTCTAGAATAGGCCATTGAAGAAATACCAGGCCCCGAGAAGAAGGTCCTGCTGGGTGTCTGAAGAAAGTACAACCTTTTAGATGAAGCTTTCTGGGGAATTTGTTAGTGGTTTGGTCTGCTTCTGATAGGAAGGGAAATTTTAGTTTTAAAGATTTTATTTATTTATTTGATAGAGATCACAAGTAGGAAGAGAGGCAGGCAGAGAGAGAGGAAGAAACAGGCTTCCTGCTGAGGAGTGAGCCTGATGTGGGGCTCGATCCCAGGACCCTGGAATCATGACCTGAGCCAAAGGCAGAGGCTTTAACTCACTCTGCCACCCAGGTGCCCAAGAAAATTTTTTTTTAAAGATTTTATTTATTTATTTGACAGACAGAGATCACAAGTAGGCAGAGAGAGAAGTGGAAGCAGGCTCCCTGCTGAGCAGAGAGCCAGACATGGGGCTCAATCCCAGGACCCTAGGATCATGACCTGAGCCGAACGCAAAGGCCCAGTGAGCCAAATTCACTGAGCCACTCGGGTGCCCCAGGAAGGGAAATTTTTTAAGAGTATTTTCTCTTTGAATCCATTTTGAGGTTTGGTTTGTGGTTCTTTCTGACTTCTCATGAAGATGGAATCTCTTCTGAGGTTGCTTGTCAGGAACCGCATATCCAATCGACCTATCTTGTTAGCAATAAATAAATAAATAAATAAATAAATAAATAAATAAAAGCTCAAGTGTTGGTATAAAGCTATTATGCTTTTCAAAATCCCGAACTATAATTCATGTATCATGGTCATTCTTTATCAAATCAAACAAGAGAGAGGTGGCAGAAATGCTCTTTCAGGTTAATGTTTTTACAAGGAAGATTGACTTATGAACCTACTTTGTTATTCCCTTCCATTCAATTTCCCTGTACCTCCTTTTCTATGAATTGTAACGGTAAACCATCATTATTTTTATTGTTGGCACATGAGAATTAGAGATCAATGCCCAAGTGAAAGCAGAAGGCAGGTTTATTAAAGCAACAGCACACTATCTAAGGGAGAGCAGGTGGTATTCCATGAGGTGGAGCTGGCCCTTACTTTGTTTTGGGATTGGATATTTCTTGGTCTTTTTGAAGTGGGAGGACCTTCAACATGCAGTGGATTGATCTCTAATGGAGGCTGCTTCCAATCATTTGGGGGACTCCTACCGCATGTTGGGAAAAGGAGTTGTTGTCATTTTTATTTTATTTGTTTCAGGGTTCCAAAATTCACTGTTTATGCACCACACCCAGTGCTCCATGCAAAATGTGCCCTCCATAACTCCCATTAACAGGCTTACCCAACCCTCTGCCCCCTCCCCTCAAAACTCTTGGTTTGTTTCTCAGAGTCTCTCATGGTCTGTCTCCCCCTCCAATTTCCCCCCACTCACTTCTCCTCTTGATCACCCAGTGTCTTCTGTGTTATTCTTTATGCTCCACAATTAAGTGAAACCATATGAAAATTGACAATCTCTGCTTGAATTATTCCACTCAGGAAAATCTCCTCCAGTCCCGTCCATGTTGTTACAAAAGTTGGGTATCTTTCCTTTCAGAAGGAAGCATAATACTCCATTGTAAAAATGGATCATATCTTCTTTATTCGTTCATCCATTGAAGGTCATCTTGGTTCTTTCCAAAGTTTAATGACTGTGGCCATTGGTGCTATAGGTACAGATGTCCCTTCTTTTCACTGCATCTGTATCTTAGGGGTAAATACTCAGTAGTGCAATTGCAGTGTCATAGGGTAGCTCTAATTTTAATTTCTTAAGGAGTCTCCACACTGTATCCCAAAGTAGCTGCACCAACTGGCATTCTCACCAATAGTGTAAGAGGGTTCCCCATTCTCCACATCCTCTCCAACACTTGTTGTTTATTGCCTTGTTAATTTTGGCCATTCTAACTGTGTAAGGTGGTATCCCAATGTGCTTTTGATTTGAATCTCCCTGATGGCTAATGATGATGACCATTTTCTCATGCATCTGTTTGCCATTTGTATGTCTTCTTTGGAGAAGTGTCTGTTCATGTCTTCTGCCCATTTTTTGACATGATTATCTGTTTTTTGTGTGTTGAGTTTGAGGAGTTCTTTATAGATCTTGGATATCAGCCCTTTATCTGTAATGTCATTTGTGAAAATCTTCTCCCTTTCCGTGGGTTGTCTCTTCATTTTGTTGACTGTTTCCTTTACTGTGCAGAAACTTTTGATCTTGATGAAGTCCCAAAAGTTCATTTTTGCTTTTGTTTCCTTTGTCTTTAGAGACATGTCTTGAAAGAATTTGCTGTGGCCAGTGTCCAAGAGGTTACTGCCTATGTTCTCCTCTAGGATTTTGATTGACTCCTGCCTCACGTTGAGGTCGTTTGTCCATTTCGAATTTATTTTTATGTATGGTATAAGAGAATGGTTGAGTGTCATTCTTCCAAACATATCTGTCCAATGTTTCCAGCACCATTGATTGAAGAGGCTGTCTTTTTTCCACTGTATAATTTTCTCTGCTTTGTCAAAGATTTTTTGACCATAGAGTTGATGGTCCATATCTGGGCACTCTACTCTAATCCACAGGTCTACATGTCTTTTTAACCCACATAGCCACCCTGGTGCCCCTTTTAAGCTATTTTTTAAAAGTACAGTCATTCTTTTTTCTTAAGATTTTATTTATTTATTTATTTGACAGAGAGAAATCACAAGTAGACGGAGGGCAGGCAGAAAGAGAGAGAGTGAGAGAGAGAGAGAAGCAGACTCCCTGCTGAGCAGAGAGCCTGATGCAGGATTTGATCCCAGGACCCTGAGATCATGACCTGAGCTGAAGGCAGTGGCTTAATCCACTGAGCCACCTAGGCGCCCCTAAGCTATTTTTTAAATCTCTGTTCCAATAACACTTTGATTGCCATATAAAGTTAACCACATCATCTTTTTTAGGTAAGTAATTGTACTTTTTATGTGCATAGTTATTTTGGTCCATGAGTTCAGCTCCTCTTACGATCATCAAATCTCTGTAAAGTCTGGGTATGCTAGGATTTTCTAAGCAACAATAAAATACATTGAAACCTGGTAGCTTAATTATAATAATGTTTTCTTTCTCAATCATTCACAATAGCATTACATTCTGAGTAGCTTCCTTCTATTTTGCAGCTATAGTGTTTGGAAAAACTTGAATTGTGATATGACTGTGATAATGTGAATTAGTCCGGGTTTTTCAGAGAATCAGGAAGAGAGAAAAAAAAAGGAAGATATTCTCCAGGGCCAACTCTAGAAGTGACTATTAAAACATCTGTCCAAATTCAATTGAACAAAACTCAGAAATGCCATCTCCAGTGAAATACAAAGAAGATTATATATAGATCTGGGCACACACTCACATTTGACCCAATGATGTACATCAGTGAAAGACTGAAGGCCAATCACCACTCCATGGGAGAATTTAAAAATAAATTTACTAATGAGGCCAAGAATTCAGAATCACAAATACTTCAGATCTAATAATAACTGCCTTCACTTGATGTTATTCTGTAACATAAATCCTACAATCAAGTTTTAATTTTAAATTCTTACAATTTTAAATTCTTAAATCTTTATGAAGAAGCATCATTTGGAGGGAGCAGTTTTCATAATTTAGCATCCATCAGCCTTTTTTTTAAGATTTTATTTATTTATTGGACACAGAGAGAGAGAGAGAGAGAGAGAGATTACAATTAAGCAGAGAGGCAGGCAAGCAGGGAGGAAAGCAGGCTTCCTTTTGAGCAGAGCCCAATGTGGGGCTGGATTCCAGGACACAGAGACCATGACTTGAGATGAAGGCAGAGGCTTAACCCACCACCCACGTGATGAGAGAGACACTCAGGTGCCCCTCATCCATCAGTCTTAATTGTTTGGAGGAAAATGTGTGGATGAATAATGCCTTTGGGAGCTAATCTCTCTAAAGAATTTTCAAGTCTTTACCCCTTCAAGGTTTTTGCACAGTTCTGATAGCCTCTAAACATCCAGCTGATTTCTACAGTGACAGGCCTGTTAAAAACTGTCCTCAAACCAGGAATAGAGATTGAAACATACCAGTCAAGAGCAACTTTGAGTCTTTTAAGAAATTTATCATCATTTCTTTGTTTTTGGTTCATATCTGAAATAGTTCTATATTAAACTTGCATAATTTTTAAAGAGCTGACTTTGAAGGATGCATTCAGTTCCAGCTAGTTCCATATTTTGGCAAGAACTATAATTCTATATATAAAAACATCATATTTTAGAGTGCCTGGGTGGCTCAGTGGGTTAAATTCCCTGCCTTCGGCTCAGGTTATGATTCCAGGTTCCTGGTATTGAGTCCCACAGTGGGCTCTCTTCTCAGCAGGGAGCCTGCTTCCATTCCTCTCTCTCTCTGCCTGCCTCTCTGCCTTCCTGTGATCTCTGTCAAGTAAATAAATAAAATTTTGAAAAAAACATATTTTATACCAGTTATCCATGTTTATTAACTAAGATATCACAATACAAATAATACAAGCAGTTGCTCTTTATTAATACCTTCAACCAAGATAAAAAAATATGTCATATTTTCTCCAAAAATTTTATATCATCTGATAGGTCAGATATATATAAAATTACATTTAAAGTCTTAAAATATCAGCAAATATTTTCATTTAAATGCAAATTTCAAAGAAAATCTACTTTTCCAAACACGACTTTTTATCCTATATTTTTTTTAAATTTGTCAATATCTGATAAATTGTTTAGCGAGACTATAAATGTTAGATCAAAAAAATGATTAATAGATGTAGGTTCAAAATATTATGTTCCATTAAAAATGATTTAGTCTTTGATGAACATCTGTTTGGTAATGTGTTGTATCCAAATATAGTAAATTAATGACATATATAAAATTATAGGGAAATGACACTTTCAGTTCCATTATGAGTAGAGTTTTTAAAATGCTATTTGTCACAACCTGTCATCTTGTCATTATGTAGCATTATGTAGCATTTAAAAAATGTATACTCTTCACTTTGAAGTCTTTTAGAAATCTAAAATATGACTTTCTATGGATTCTGTTTCCATATTCCTTTATTGGCACTTTGAAAAAATCCACATGCTTTGATTCAAAGGTAATAAATTCCTCTTATTTGGAAAAATGATGTTTATTTTTGTTCTCTCACCCTTAGCAGGTGGTTTCATTTTAGCACACTTCAGAGTTATAATTTTATGCTTATTAAAAACATTTATTATGATCTACATAGATGAATGAAATTTTTATTTTAATAAATTATTTGCCAAAAAATCTGTTATTTTAAAAAATGTATTTCTTTTGAAGGGTTATTTTAGAGCATTCAGAGAGGATCTAGGAGTGTGGTATTATGCAATTTTTAAGTAGGTTTGAAATGGTTATTCATATGATTGTTTCTTTGAGGCTTTTGCTTATTTTGGGTTTTTTTGTCTTCTTTTGTCTTCTTTTGTTCATTATATGCTCTAAAATATTTTGAAAGTAAATTTAAGGTATGTTTTACATAGTTTATTTTTTGAAAAAAATATTGAAATGACTTATGAAATTCAGTATATTCTCAACATTAATTTATTCTGAAATTTACCAATTGTCTACTGTCTATTATATGGCAGATATTACTTCAGACTACACTGGTAAATGAAATACTTGGATTTGTAGAACGTTTATTTTAATGGGTGAGACAATTAAAAGCTATAAACCTGAATAAAAATTGCATAGTGCATTCAAAAATGATGAGTGCAATGGGGAAAGAGAAAAATTAGATCAGGATGAGAAAAATCGAGGTTGCTAGGCAGGGGATGGGGAGGTAAGAATTTTAATAGGAAGATCAGGGTAGTTACAATGAAGCTGACAATTGAACAAACGTATGGAAAGGTGATGAATTTGCCCAGAACTATCAGCAATAAGGTCACTCCAGACAAAGGAATTGGCTATCTTGAAGGCCATTAGGTTGGATCATGCCTGGCAGATCTGAGGAATAGCAAGGAGGCCACTGTGAGGGACTGAAGAGTAGCAGGGAAAGAGGCCACAGAGGTTAAATGAGTGGCTAGATCATGTAAAAGCTTAGAAGTCATTGTAAAACTGTGGCTTTATATTTGAAAACTTACTGTGTGATAGAATTTCTACTAATAACTGAGAGTTCAAATGTCCATAAAATTTCAAGGATTCTTATTCTAGGAAGACAGAATAAAGAAAAAGAGTTCATATTTTCACATGGTGTAACAAATGCTTGGAGATCCAAGTGTAGGAAGCTATGGGAGCACAGAAGAAGGCACTAAAATCACACCAATATATTTGATAACTGTGACTTTATATAAATTTGTATTTTCTAGATTTTTTTAATAGTCATGGAATCACACAGTATATTCTATTCATTGCCTGGCTTTTCTTTTCTCAGCACCATTACTTTGAGAATCTCCAATTGTAAATAGTTCATTTTGATGTTGAATAGTAATCTCTTTAATGAATAGATCATAATTTGTCTTTGCTCTATTGATGGACATTGATGAACATTTCTACTGTTTTCAATTCTTAAAAATAAAGCTGCTATGAAATTCATATACAAGTCCTTGTACGAACATAGCGTTTGTTTCTCTTGGTTAAATGCGTAGAAGTAAAATGGCTATTGGTGTAACTGCAACGTATTTTGCATTTAAAAAAATTTTCAAACTATTTTCCAAAGTGGTGGTATCATGATATATGCCAACAACAGTTTAGATTTTTTGTTGCTTCTCAATCTAGCTCAGACGAAGTAAATTAGCCTTTATAATTTTAGCCATTCTAATAGATATGTAAGCATGTCTCATTATGATTTTAATTTGTATTTCTTTAATGTCTAAATGTTGAGAAATTTGTCATGTGCTTATAAGCCATGCATATCCTTTTGGTGACATGTCTCTTCAATAATTTTCTTCACATGTAAAATTGGATACTCTGTTTGGTTATTAGTAAGGTATTTTATTTTTATTCATTTTTTAATAAACAGAGTAGATGTCCATTATCAGATATATAATTTGCAAATCCCTTCTCCATCATTATGGTTTCTCAATGGAGCTTTGATAGCTGTGTCTTTCAAGAAATATGCTAATTCTTTCCTGGTACACGGAGGTATGACTAGAGCATTATCAATGTTGATCTTTGCAAACAAAATCATGGCTTAAGATATATGTAGTCTTCGGTTGTTGGGAGTGTTCTGTAATATCAAACATATCTAGTTAGTTGATAATTTTGTTCAAGTCTTACATATCTTACCAATTTGATGACCATTTGTCTATATAATCTCAAAATAAAGGTGTTGAGACTTTTGCGCAGGGGCCATGCTAATCTTCTCTGTATCGTTCCAATTTTAGTATATGTGCTGCCAAAGCGAGCACGGTGTTGAGACTTTTTTCCATTTCTCTTCTAAGGTAGAAGTTATGATTTTTGTTCTTAGTTTTTCCCTATATATCTCCAAATCTGTTATTAAGTATTAAAAGTCAAGAATTATTATACTCCCTGATAAATTCATCCTTTTACTCCTCTGTAATTTTGACTTGATCTTTATGTCTGATAATGAAATTTGCTTTAAAATCATTTTTCATTATCTTGATATAACCACCAAAGTTATAGTGTTATTAGTGTTAATATAGCATAGTTTTTCTTTTACTTTATAAAGCACTTCTATATTTAATCCTGAAAAAAAAACCCAACTTTTTAGCACTGGAAGCATCTTTCTAAATTATCTTTTTTTTTTTTTTAAATGAAGCAGTAGCCATTTTTGTTAAGGGACCTAAACTGAAAGTAGGTTTATTTATTAATTTATTTAGTAAAGATTTTATTTGTTTATTGACAGCAAGAGAGAGAGAGAGAGAGGAAGCACACAAGCGGGAGGAATAACGTGCAAAGGGAGAGGAAGAAGCAAGCTCCTTGTGGTGCAAGTAGTCCCATGCAGGGCTGGATCACTGGAATCATGACCTCAGCCAAAGGCAAACATCTGTTTAAAGAACTGAGTCATCCAGGCACCCCTAGAAAATTAAAAAAAAAAAAAAGAACTTTTAAATCATTTTGTTTCTTTTTTTTAAATATTTTATTTATTTGACAGACAGAGAGACAGGAAGAGGAACTATAAGCAGGGCAGAGGGAAAAGGAGAAGCAGGTTTCCTACTGAGCAGAGAGCCTGAATTGGGCTCCATCCCAGGACCCTGGGATCATGACCTGAAAAGAAGGGACACTTACGGAGGAAGCCACCCAGACACCTCTTTCCTTTGTTTTTAATATATGGCAACTGATGCTTCCCAGCCATGAGAAGCATATTACCCATTGATTAAATCTTTGATAACAACCTATTTAAAGAGGTGTGTAAATATATACTTACTCAGATTTATACACTTTGTGTTTTCTTCATAGTTTGGGGCTGGACCCCATGGTCACAACACTGCTTCCAGTCTTTGCCTTCCCATCTGTTGATACCAGGCATTTGGTCAGCAAAGCAAATTAGAATCATAATTAATAAGCCCTTGGCACCATATCTCTGGAGCAGGGGTTGCTCTTAGCCAAAGCCCAGAGCAGTTGACCTCCCCTCGCTAGTGCTATAGCCCCAAGGACTAGGTCCCTGCCACCAGAACTCAGTCTTACATGTTATGCTAAGCAGACCAAAACCGGAGAGCTCCGACAGCTTTCACTGGCATGCCTCATCTCCCACTCCCTCGACGTCCAGGCAGTACCAGATGCCAGGGAGGGGTCTTGGTCCAACATCTGGGAGGGAAGGAAGTAGCCACGAGCAAGTACCTGCCTCTCTGTGCCTTTCTTTCATGAGCAGGTTGTAAGGAGGAGGAAGAGGAAGGGGAAGAGAGGTGAACTTCAAGGGGGTGAAGGCCTCAGGTAGGCAGCTGGCTCCTGCCAGTAGGAAAGGGACAAAGGAGAAGGCAGTGAGTCTTTCAGGGAGGGTTGGGGGTAATGGTTACAGGTTATGACGGAATCTGGACAGGAGTAATAGGGATACTAGTCATTTGAGTCCACCATTGGCAAGCTGCGCTGGGTGTCAGGGCAGATAGGCCTCCCTGGGCAACGGCACATGAGAGAAGGTGGAATTCTTCTCTGAGGAGCAGGTGGAGCTTTGGGTGTTGGGAAAGCATAGACAGTATTGTTCCAGGGCCAAGGACAGGTCCGGGTTCTCCTGGTTGGAGGTCAAGGCCACAGTATGATCCAGGTCTTCTACCAGCAGCTTGAAGGTACCACATGCCAGCCTCTCCTAATTAATGTATTATTATTGTATTGTATTATTGTATAACTCTCTGGTGCACTTATTGGCTTATCCATCAAATGACTCCTTCAGCAGCTTGAAAACCACCTCCACAGGCACTCCAGGATATGGGAGGCTTCCAGAGTGAAGATTTTGCACAGGATCACCCCAAAAGACCAGAAGTCACTCTCGTGGATGTAGATCTGGACAAATATGGTCTTAGGGATCATCCACTTCACAGGCAGTCCACAGTTGGTTGTTTTTATAGTAACTGATGTGGTGATATCTCTGGCAAGGCTGAAGTCTGAGATCTTCATCATGTTGTCCTTTGTCACCAGCACTTCCCTGGTGGCCAGGTCTTGGTGTTTGCCTTCTTGGAGGCAAGGTACTCCATGCCTCAGGCTACCTGATAGGCACAGGATACCAGGTCCTTGGAGGAGAGTTGCTCTGCTGCATTGTGGCTGATACTGTAACAGTACTCCAGGTCACGAGGCCTCTGGTCCTGCAGGTACTCCTGTATGTTTTCTTTGGAGGCATATTGCGTGAGAGTGTACGAAGGACCGTCCTGTGTGCAGGACCCAGCAGGTTGATGGTGTCCTTGTGCTGTCCAATCATCTTCATCATCTCCATTTCTGAGATTAGGTTTGACAGGTCTTTCTCTGTTGCATCTGACTTCAACATCTTCACAGACACTTTAGTCAAATGGTTGGATTTGTCTTTGTCCAGCCCAATGGCCTCCTCCAACACCACCTGCCCAAAGTAGGCCTGTCTTAGGGGTCTGCCTAAACTGCCTACAATCGGCCTGTCTCAAGGCAGTTATGAACTCTAGATTATCCTCAAAAACATTAAACCACAAGCTAAAAATTCTCTTCACTAGATCTCTGTCGCAGGTCTAATTTTCTTATCTTTCATCACTTACCTTTTTCCTGATTCTTATTTTCAGTATAGTTTATTTTGCTTCCAAGTGTTTTCCCTGGTTTCTGTATGCTGTTTCAGAGGGAAGAATTATCCTGTCATAAAATTATTTCTTGAGCATTCATTACATCTCTCAGTTAAAATGGGTTCTTTTATGGTATTGATTCATTTGAGTTTTCTCAAAATGGGAAGAATTTTCAAAATGGTGTTTTCCTCAAGGTTCAGAGTATGTCTTAGCCTCATCTTTACTCTTTTTTAATTCACTTTTAAAATTCCTGTCCCTCTTTTTATCTTTTTAAATTTAAATGTTTTATTTTTACTACTCTTTTATTTGAGTATAGTTGATATTCAGTGTTACATTGGTTTCAGGTTTTCAATATCTCCATACATTATTCTATGATCACTACAAATATAGCCACCATCTGTCACCATATAACACTATTATAATATCATTGACTATATTCTCTACACTGTCCCATATCTCTTTTTAAAATCTCTGATTTTTATGTTTTCTGTTATTCCAATGTTCGACCATCATTTTACTTGGATACTTTAATAAAATATGCCTGATTACACACTCTTTGCTGAAAACCATAGTATTGGATTAATAATAGTCTTCTTCTTCTTCTTCTTTTTTAATTAACATATAATGTATTATTAGCCCCAGGGGTACAGGTCTGTGAATCGCCAGGTTTACACACTTCACAGCACTCACCAAGCACATACCCTCCCCAATGTTCAAAACCCCACCACCCTCTCCCTACCCTCCCCAACCCCCGGGCAACTCTCAGTTTGTTTTGTGAGATTAAGAGTCTCTTATGGTTTGTCTCCCTCTCGATCCCATCTTGTTTCATTAACTCTTTTCCTGTCCCCCAAACCCCACACATTGCACCTCCATTTCCTCATATCAGGGAAAACATATGATAGTCTCTTTCTCTGGTTGACTTATTTTGCTAAGCATAATACCCTCTAGTTCCAGCCATGTCATCGCAAATGGCAAGATTTCATTTCTTTTGATGGCTGCATAGTATTCCATATATATATATATATATTATTCATTTGTTGATGGGCATCTAGGTTCTTTCCATAGTTTGGCTATTGTGGATATTGCTTTCTATAAACATTTGGTGCACGTGCCCCTTTGGATCATATAGTAGTCTTCTTTACCTCTATCAGAACCCCAGGAAGCTTTATTTATTTATTTACTCACATAAACAGGTGATCCAACACAACTTTTTTTGATGTCCAAATGTATTATAATGTCTTACCGCTTAACACTACGCTTACTGCTCTCTTTCACTGTCTGACTAAATCCTCATCATCACTATGCCATTTAATCAGAAAGAACATTTGAACTCAGAATTCTCTCCATATCAGGGAATGAAGACTCCACCCTTCTGTTTGTGCAGGTAAAATAAATGTTGATATTGTCTGTCCTGCACATACCCCATCCTGTTCACCAGAATATTCACCATCAAAATAGATACAAAATAAAAACCATACCTCACCACTTCTATTACCACCCAGTATGCTAAAAACACCATCATATGTTCCTGAATTATTGACTTGTTTGATAGCCCCACTTCCACACATACTGCACTCCTTTCTCCCTGCAAATTTATTTTGGTACAGCAACTTAACCTAAAAATCAAGTCAGATGATTTTATTCTGCTTTTGAAAGTCTTTTGGTATCTTGCCCTTTCATATTAAATAAAAACTGAAGGCGTTTCAATGTACTAGAGGGTCATACATCAATACGTTCTTTCTCTCTCCACCACTATGAACTCCTGATTGGCCTCCTTGTTTTTCCTCAAAAGTAACAGACCAGCTGTTCACACAAAGTCTTTATACTTACTTGCTCTGCCTAGAGCAATCTTTTCCTTTAATATTTGTATAACACCCTCCTTCACTTCCTGGGTATTTGTGCAAATGAGTAAAAAGCCTGTATTAAGTGGATATTTTAAAAGCTAAATGAATGGCTTAATAGATGTATATAGGGGGAAAGGGAACATATTTTCCACGGTTTAGAAGTGGAGTTCTTTTATAGAGTTCTTGTACAAGCCTACACTATTGAACGATAATGCGCAGTTGTACATTCCAATTATACAAACACTTTGGTAATTTATATCCTTTTTTTTAAATTCATGACTGGACCATTTAATTCCTTAGGAGCATTATAGCATTTCAACTTTTCATGTTCAAAAACTTATTGGGGTTGCTCCCTTTTTTATTCAAATGGAGAAATAGTCATGATTTCATCTAAAGAAAGTGTTATTGATTGTGTTGTTTTCCAGGAATGAGTCGCACATGCTAGTTTAAAAGTTTTGTTAAATTCCCAAGTGTGTCACCGATAAAAGCCTTTTGTAGATTAGTAACTTGCTCAAAACAGAAAAGTTATGTAACACTCAATTGTTATACTATCTTTGTTTCCATCTTGCATTGTAATAAAACCCATCTTAACTCTATTTAAGACAAGTCATCGCCAGATGGCTTTCTGGCATTGATTGCATGATATGAAATCTAGTATAACTAAAAGTTTTTGGTTTTAGTAGCCTATAAATCAATTTAGAAAAATATATGTATTTGAATATAAGGTAAAGTTTTAAATTATTTGGCAGTAGTAAACTAAACGTTTTTTTGGTAAATTTTTATTTTCTAAAATTTCATTGGGCTCTTTTGCAATAAGAAACAAGTTACAAAAAATTAAGTTTTATTTACCCCAATTCAAAATTATTAGGAATATAATCATAGAGGTTGAAGTATTTAAAATATTGAACCCCAAATATTTTATTAGGTAAATTCTTGAATGCTGGGCATTCACTGTTAAAATATACTACTACTATTGATAGACTGGTAGAAGCCTAAAATAAAATATTTATTAAATATTTATATCCATATCTTTTCATGGCTTGGTAATTTATTTCTCTAGCATTAAATAAGATTCCATTGTTTGCATGTACTACACTTTATTTGAACTTTCACCTATGGAAGGATATCTTGGTTGCTTCCAAGCTTGTGTCAGTAATGAATAAAACTACTATAGACATCTTTGTGGGTATAGGTTTCATCTTCTTTGGATAAATACCAAGAACTGCTACTGCTGAATCATCTGGCAAGAATATGTTTAGTTTTGTAAGAAACTGCCAAGTTGTTTTCCATTCTTTATTCTCAATAGACATGGAAGAACATTCCTGTTGCTCCACATCCTCACCAACATTTCGTGTTCTGTTGTCAGTGTTCTGGATTCTGGGTATGTACTGGTGTCTCTTTTTTGTTTTAATTTGCATTTTCCTGATGACATATGATGTGAAGCATCTTTTTATATGCTTATTTGCCATCTGTAATATTTTCTTTTGTGAGGTATCTGCTAAGGTCTTTGGCTCATATGTAATCAGGTTTTTCCACGATTGTTGAGTTTTAAGGGGTCTTTGTGTCTTTTTGATTAACAGTCCTTTGCCAGATGTGTATTTTGCAAATTTTTTCTCACAGTCTGTGCTTTGCCTTTTCATTCTCTTGGCATTGTTTCACAGAGTAGACATTTTTAAATTCAGTGCTTGTGCTTTTGTAGCTAAAGTTATTTCCAAAACCAAGGTCATTTAAATTTTCTTCTATATTACCTTCTACATGTTTCATGTTTAGGTTTATAATTTAATCTGAGTTAATTTTTGTGAAGAGTGTATGATATCTGCCTGGATTTTTTTTTATTTTATTATTTATTTTATTTTTATTTTATATTTTTACATTTAGCTTCACCATTACTGCAGACCATTTGTTTAAAAGATTGTATTTTGCTCTCTTGTATTGATTTTGCTTTTATATTAAATATAAAATATAATTGATAATATATATTCTGTTCCTTTAATCTAGTCTTTCTGTGGTATTACAATATCTTGCTTCCAATTATCATTATGGTATACTTTTTTTAAAGATTTTATTTATTTATTTGACAGAGAGAGAGATCACAAATAGGCAGAGAGACAGACAGAGAGAGAAATGAGGAGAATCAGGCTGGCTGCTGAGCAGAGAGCCCAATACGGGACTCGATCCCAGGCCCCTGGGATCATGACCTGAGCCAAAGGCAGAAGCTTAACCCACTGAGCCAACCAGGCGCCCCATCGTTATGGTAAACTTTGAAGTCAGTCCTCAGGCTTTGTTCTCCTTCAACACTATGTTGACTATTGTGAGTCTTTGCCTCTCCATATAAACTTTAAAATAAGTTTGTTAATATTACAAAAAAAAAAGAACTTGATGGAGTGCATTAATTGTATAGATAAACTTGGAAACCAGTGACCTCTTGAGCTTAGCAGGAGATAGACCATGGACATCAGTTGTCACAGTGGTGCCTCTGGCAGAACATATTGCAAATCCCTAGGCAAAATGAGAAGTCAAGGATCTGAGAGAATGTCTAAGAAGTACTTGATACATCCCTTGGGTATGATTTATTGAAGTGTTCACCTGTCTGAAAGCTGGGGAATCTAGATAAGGGAGGGATAATTGGTTATGATAAAACATATCAACAAACATGAATAAATGTTGTAAAACTAATTGTCATGGCTCATATATAATATGACCAACAGAGGGACCATCAAAAGGAAAGCATCAGTTATGTTTATTGTGAAATGTTTTATTCAAAATAAAGCAATGAGAGGGGAAGACACAATGAGAAAATTACCATTTTTTAAATGGTAGCCTTCTTACAAAATGGAATAGGGTTTATATTCTAAGTAGTATATTGAAAAGTAAAACATTGGGGTGCCTGGGTGGCTCAGTGGTTTGGGCTGCTGCCTTCGGCTCTGGTCATGATCTCAGGGTCCTGGAATTGAGCCCTGCATCGGGCTCTCTGCTCCGCAGGAAGCCTGCTTCTCTCTCTCTCTCTCTCTGCTTGTCTCTCTGCCTACTTGTGATCTCTGTCTGTCAAATAAATAAATAAAATCTTTTTAAAAAAAAGAAAAGAAAGGTAAAACATTAAAAAATAAAATTTAAATTTAAAAAAATTATGTAATTTTTAAAAAAGGTTAAAAAGAGCAGAACCATTTTTCTTATAACTGGAAAATACATTCTATATATATCTATCAAAAATAACTTGTCAGGTTCCTGGGTGGCTTGTGGGTTAAGCCGCTGCCTTAAGTTCAGGTCATGATCTCAGGCATCTGGGTTGGAGCCCCACATTGGGCTCTCTGCTCAACGGGGAGCCTGATACCTCCTCTCTCTCTTTGCCTGCCTCTCTGCCTACTTGTAATCTCTCTCTCTGTCATAAATAAATAAAATATTTAAAAAAAAATAACTTGTCATGGGGGCACCTGGGTGGCTCAGTGGGTTAAAGCCTCTACCTTTGGCTCAGGTCATGATCCCAGAATCCTTGGATCGAGTCCCACATCGGGCTCTCAGCTCAGCAGGGAGCCTGCTTCCCCCCTCTCACTCTGCCTGACCCTGCCTACTTGTGATCTCTGTCAAAGAAATAAATAAAATCTTTTATAAAAAAATTTAAAAAAATAACTTGTCATGTCTGGAATCAGGAGCATATGGAAAAAAATAATATCTGAGGACAATACTTCTGCCATGTTTTGTGCCTTGTTAATATTTTTAAACAGTCAGGCAACTTTTAGCTTTATTGAAATACCTACTAAGAGACTAGCAGTGCCTTTTGGAGCCCTATGACTATAAAAAGTAATTGCAAATATTCAAAATGTTTAGTATGGTGTCACTATTTAGGGCCACCACCAAGCATGTTTCAGAAGTAAGCATAACTGTTACACTTCTGTAAGGCAAAAGGGCATGTTTTCAGGAGTTCCATCTGCTGTACCAGGAAGTGAATCAAGTAATGAATTTTGTCTATAAAATAATTCACTTTTCAATTTAACATTCCTCATTCCACATTATAATAATAAAAACTAGGAGGAGACTAAAACAAACAAACAACTACAACTACAACAACCAGCTTTTCCTTCAGTGGAAAAGTAAATAGAACCTTATGAGTAGCCTGAAATTTATTTTTAAATATTTTTAAGATAAGCGTTTTTGTTAGAAAACCATATATTTTATATAGCTAAGAAATAACAGGCAAAGTTTTATTAACGTCTAAAAAGTCTAGTTACTTCTATTTATCTATTAACTCATCTCTTTATGAAGTAGAACATGATCACACCTATTGTATCTACCCAAGTTTGTATGCTTTGGTTATTTTATGTTTGCTATTTCCTTGCTTAATTTTTACAATATTTGATACATAATAGTATCTTTAAGTCCATCTACGGTTTCACAGAATTTGTTTGAACTTCATCAATATGTACAATACTTTTTGCACGTTGATTAAAAATTACGAGATATGGGGGCTCCTGGGTGGCTCAGTGGTTTAGGCTTCTGCCTTCGGCTCAGGTCATGATTTCAGGGTCCTGGGATGGAGCCCCACATCGGGCTCTCTGCTCAGCGGGGAGCCTGCTCCCCCACCCCTCTCTCTGCCTGCCTCTCTACCTACTTTTGATCTGTCAAATGGGTAAATAAGCTCTTTCAAAAAAGATTTACTAGGTGTGAAATACACCGAGGCTATGGGAAGGAAAATGATTTCACCTGATCTGACTAGGAAGTGGTTGAAGCCTGAATTAAAGTGCTACAAAAAGAGTCAAGACCTGGGAAATATATGGGTAAAAAGTCCCTAGAAAAACAGCAATAATAACGGGCTGCTCTGTATTGATCCAGATCCTGCGGTAGGCAAAGAAGAGCTGGTTTTAGCCAGAGGATGATCTCCGTTTGTCTTCATGATCTGGCATTTCCTGCAAGCCAGGCATGGGGCTCTGCACTAGAGCTGCAAATGCTGGGGGGCCCTCACTGTCCCTTTTCTCTTCTCAGGGGGACAACGGGCATGTCCATGGTGCAGTGCGACAGGTTTTACCACAGGGAGATAAAAGACTGCCAAGGGTAGGTTGGAGCTGGGAAAAGGCACTTAGGAACAGATTTTGAGGGGAGGTGATAGACAAGGGCAAAGCGAAGAATGGGGATGAGTGTGTCACTTTCAAAGTGCCAGGAGGCAGCAGAGTGCATTCGGGAATCTACAGCAAGTTCAGGACAACGGGCAGCTGATCTGGCAGCATCACCTGGGGATGGAGGCTGAGCCCCGGGGTTAACACTGGGGGTGAGCTGGTTTGTATACTATGCCAAGAAGGTGAGGTACGACACTGTGGGGGCACAGGGAGCTACCGGAAAATTTCAAATATCAGAATCGTCACCATCATAGAGTATTTAATTGCAACCTAGCTTTCATCAAGGGTAAGATGCACTATAGTTTATGTTCGACTAAGAAAGAGAAATGCTGTCAGTTAAACTAGGATATGTCATCAAGTGCAAGAGTTATTAGAATGGGGGGGGAGGACAAATCTTAGAACAAGTAAACTGTGGTACTAGAATAATTAAGAAAGGTCGAACACTTGGATCAACTAAAAAAGTGATTATTGCTTACCATGTGCCCCAAACTATATTAAGTCTTAGAACAAGAGACGATTTCATCTTGATGCCCCGAAGCTGTTAGACCCAAGGTACAGAGGGCAGTAGCCAACGACAAGCAGGCCCCAAGTGCCATGTGCAGACTCGAAGAGCAACTGCCTTTGAGAGAGGAAACGGTTGAGAGTGGGCTTTCTGAGGAAGAGAATTACTAGCTGGGAAAGTAGGAACATTGACACAGAATCAGAATGGATGCCCCTACGTGACAGAGTTGGTGAAACTTCCCTTCTAAGACATCTTGAGGCTCCTCAGAAATGTATTCTTCATTTTGGACGGAACATTCAGGATAAATATGATCTGTTCGAGTTCCTGGTTCTCTCATCAGGTCTGTTTCTTAGGATTCACTGGCACAAGATAAGGGTTTTGATAGTCCAGGGTAAATCCTGACAAAAGCAAAGCACGGTATCTATGAAAAACTAACCACTCAGAAGAGAACAACAGATAAAAGGCCAGGCCGACCTGACCCTGCAGGATAGGTAAGGGTGGTCTGGCAACAGGGGTAGAGGGGAAGTGCCCATCCTCTGCTAGAAGAGCTAGAGAAGACCCCTTCCGGAGAGACCACCAGGAGAGGAGAGCAGTAGGTGCTGATGATGAAGAATATTTTAATCAGCAGATAAGGTCAAAATGACAAAGTTCCAGGATCAGAGTAAACATATGGGATTAAAAAATAAAAATTAAAAAAAAAATTTTTTTGAAAGGACTTTTTTTTTAAAGGACTTTAAACAAAAGTCCTTTCTAAGAGACAGTTGGCTGTTTAAACCAAAAGTACAACTCACTGAGAGAATCGCTGCATTATTTATTGGGGTAGAAAGGACCTGGAATGCAGAAAGACCCATTCTGCAGAAGAAAAAATAGAATCACTAACAGGCCTCATGCCTCGCACAGCCAGTGGCTAGAATCCCTGCCTCATGAGACCCTGTGCTAGAAGGCCACTAGAACCATCTCAACTATGTTCGTCTTTCTTGGAAGCCAACAAGTGTTTGCCAGGTTAAGAGCATGGTAACAATCAGTCACGTTATGTTATAATGATTGTCGGTATCTTTAAAAGCCTTGTCAAGTTCCTTTTTGAGTAACCCTCACCCCACCCTTAGAGAAATTGATCTGTGGTTCACCTCTTTGAAATACCTCATTGTTGTTTCACATTTACAATAGCCAAAAAAAAAAAAAAAAAAAAAAGGTTTTAATTAACAAAGTGTTCAGAAGAGGGCGCCACTGTAAACAATGAGAGTTTTCGCTGCCCTGACAGTTTTGTTGCAGAAACAGCAGAAAGCACTCAGGTCAGACACAGCCAAGGGCTGGAGGGATTTTTAAAATTACAAAAACCGAACCAAATCAAACCAAAACAAACATCAAAACCAATGTCCAAGATTTCAAGTTTGCTACTAAAGGTATGACATTCTCCTAAGACATGGGAGTGACTTGATCAATATATTTATATATTTATATTTGAAGAAGAAGGAACTATTTGATGCAGCAAAACCATAGTGCAAGGACCAATGCCGCGCTTCCCAGAGAACCCCAAGCTCTTTTTCTAGAATGGCCATATGCGTATGCATCAGGCGTCCTCTTTTCACTCCCTTTGTGGATCACCTACCATGGAGGTCATGGAATAACCAATAACCAAAAAAGAAACAAAAAACCAAAACATCCAGGTCTAAGTGATTCGTGTGTGCCATCATGCAATGGCGGACCCTGCCTGGAGAGGAGGAGACAGCTTAAACAGATGGCGGGCAAGCATCTCAGCCAGGCCTGTGCTGGGGAAGCTGGTTCCCGGCTTTGGGCACAATCAGGAAGCCAGCGAAGTGACCCGAGAGTGCAGCCCGGGTTTAGGGCTGATGATCTTTTTGCAGCCAGGCAGCAGGTGGACACCCGCTCGGGGAGCCAGGCTAGGAGGCCGCTCAGCGCTGGCGCTGGCCACCCTCGCAAGACCCCCGGGCTTTCCCGGTGCCCGTGCCCCGGGCCCGCGCCTCAGGACGGAGGGGGAGGTGGGCGAGGGCGTGGGCGGTCCGGAGAAGGGGCTTTGCTATTTGCAGAATCCGGGAGTGAGCTCGCAGAGGACGCAGCGGAGAGTCTGAGAGGAGGTGGAGGAGCTGGCGGAGGAGGGGCGCGCAGCTCCACTGTGCTCTGCTGCAGCCCAGTCCGCACTGCAGGACACCCGCACTCCCGCGCTCCAGCCCAGCTCCTGAGGCCGCACTGTCCCGCTCCCACGGCCCGCTGCCCCGCCCTGCCCCATGGCTTCTCAGGACGACCCTCTGCGAGCAGGTAAAGTGACACCGCGCTGCGCCCTCACCTGGAGCAGAAAGCGCGGGCCGCGAGCTCGCGGGGGTGTCGGGACCCAGCCTCCCGCGACCACCGGGGCAGCGGGACCACCCCGGACGACGCGCCACACCCGGGTCCCCACGGGGTCGGGCCGGGGATGGAGCCAGGCGAGGTGCCCCCCGCAGCGAGCGCAATAGCCCCCTTCACGCGCGTGTGCCGAGGACCCCCTTCCCTCATCCCGAGCTGTGGCCCCGCCACTTTTGTGCTGGACTTGGGATCCCAGGTAGAAACTAGTCCCTCAGACCTCCCTGGCAGCAAGGAGCACAGGGAGGGATTCTCAGTTTTTCCGCCCCCCCTCCCCCCTCCTCCCCTGGCTCTTCCTCTCCACATTCACATGCCTTCTGGCCTCCCTTTCCTCTCCTCATTGTCACTTTTATTAAATGGTTTTGTTCTGCATGTTGACCCGCAGAGCGATTTCATGAATGAATATACATACAGGAAACTGAGTCGGAGCCCACCTGTGGAGGCCTTTCATTAGAATGGTCTCTGGTTCTAGCCTCAGTTCAGAATACTGCCTGTACCTGAGGACCGAGTCCAGATGTTTCTTTTGTCTCTGACTTGAATTTGAAATATATACCATTCATTTGTTGATGGGCATCTAGGTTCTTTCCATAGTTTGGCTATTGTGGATATTGCTTTCTATAAACATTTGGTGCACGTGCCCCTTTGGATCATATAGTAGTCTTCTTTACCTCTATCAGAACCCCAGGAAGCTTTATTTATTTATTTACTCACATAAACGGGTGATCCAACACATCTTTTTTTGATGTTCAAATGTATTTTAATGTCTTACCGCTTAACACTATGCTTACTGCTCTCTTTCACTGTCTGACTAAATCCTCATCATCACTATGCCATTTAATCAGAAAGAACATTTGAACTCAGAATTCTCTCCATATCAGGGAATGAAGACTCCACCCTTCTGTTTGTGCAGGTAAAATAAATGTTGATATTGTCTGTCCTGCACATACCCCATCCTGTTCACCAGAATATTCACCATCAGAATAGATACAAAATAAAAACCATACCTCACCACTTCTATTACCACCCAGTATGCTAAAAACACCATCATATGTTCCTGAATTATTGACTTGATTGATAACCCCACTTCCACACATACTGCACTCCTTTCTCCCTGCAAATTTATTTTGGTACAGCAACTTAACCTAAAAATCAAGTCAGATGATTTTATTCTGCTTTTGAAAGTCTTTTGGTATCTTGCCCTTTCATATTAAATAAAAACTGAAGGCGTTTCAATGTACTAGAGGGTCATACATCAATACGTTCTTTCTCTCTCCACCACTATGAACTCCTGATTGGCCTCCTTGTTTTTCCTCAAAAGTAACAGACCAGCTGTTCACACAAAGTCTTTATACTTACTTGCTCTGCCTAGAGCAATCTTTTCCTTTAATATTTGTATAACACCCTCCTTCACTTCCTGGGTATTTGTGCAAATGAGTAAAAAGCCTGTATTAAGTGGATATTTTAAAAGCTAAATGAATGGCTTAATAGATGTATATAGGGGGAAAGGGAACATATTTTCCACGGTTTAGAAGTGGAGTTCTTTTATAGAGTTCTTGTACAAGCCTACACTATGGAACGATAATGGGCAGTTGTACATTGCAATTATACAAACACTTTGGTAATTTATATCCTTTTTTGGTAATTCATGACTGGACCATTTAATTCCTTAGGAGCATTATAGCATTTCAACTTTTCATGTTCAATAAACTTATTGGGGTTGCTCCCTTTTTTATTCAAATGGAGAAATAGTCATGATTTCATCTAAAGAAAGTGTTATTGATTGTGTTGTTTTCCAGGAATGAGTCGCACATGCTAGTTTAAAAGTTTTGTTAAATTCCCAAGTGTGTCACCGATAAAAGCCTTTTGTAGATTAGTAACTTGCTCAAAACAGAAAAGTTATGTAACACTCAATTGTTATACTATCTTTGTTTCCATCTTGCATTGTAATAACACCCATCTTAACTCTATTTAAGACAAGTCATCGCCAGATGGCTTTCTGGCATTGATTGCATGATATGAAATCTAGTATAACTAAAAGTTTTTGGTTTTAGTAGCCTATAAATCAATTTAGAAAAATATATGTATTTGAATATAAGGTAAAGTTTTAAATTATTTGGCAATAGTAAACTAAACTTTTTTTTGGTAAATTTTTATTTTCTAAAATTTCATTGAGCTCTTTTGCAATAAGAAACAAGTTACAAAAAATTAAGGTTTATTTACCCCAATTCAAAATTATTAGGAATATAATCATAGAGGTTGAAGTATTTAAAATATGGAACCCCAAATATTTTATTAGGTAAATTCTTGAATGCTGAGCATTCACTGTTAAAATATACTACTACTATTGATAGACTGGTAGAAGCCTAAAATCAAATATTTATTAAATATTTATATCCATATCTTTTCATGGCTTGGTAATTCATTTCTCTAGCATTAAATAAGATTCCATTGTTTGCATGTACTACACTTTATTTGAACTTTCACCTATGAAAGGATATCTTGGTTGCTTCCAAGCTTTTGTCAGTAATGAATAAAACTACTATAGACATCTTTGTGGGTATAGGTTTCATCTTCTTTGGATAAATACCAAGAACTGCTACTGCTGAATCATCTGGCAAGAATATGTTTAGTTTTGTAAGAAACTGCCAAGTTGTTTTCCATTCTTTATTCTCAATAGACATGGAAGAACATTCCTGTTGCTCCACATCCTCACCAACATTTCGTGTTCTGTTGTCAGTGTTCTGGATTCTGGGTATGTACTGGTGTCTCTTTTTTGTTTTAATTTGCATTTTCCTGATGACATATGACGTGAAGCATCTTTTTATATGCTTATTTGCCATCTGTAATATTTTCTTTTGTGAGGTATCTGCTAAGGTCTTTGGCTCATTTGTAATCAGGTTTTTCCACGATTGTTGAGTTTTAAGGGGTCTTTGTGTCTTTTTGATTAACAGTCCTTTGCCAGATGTGTATTTTGCAAATTTTTTCTCACAGTCTGTGCTTTGCCTTTTCATTCTCTTGGCATTGTTTCACAGAGTAGACATTTTTAAATTCAGTGCTTGTGCTTTTGTAGCTAAAGTTATTTCCAAAACCAAGGTCATTTAAATTTTCTTCTATATTACCTTCTACATGTTTCATGTTTAGGTTTATAATTTAATCTGAGTTAATTTTTGTGAAGAGTGTATGATATCTGCCTGGATTTATTTTATTTTATTATTTATTTTATTTTTATTTTATATTTTTACATTTAGCTTCACCATTACTCCAGAACCATTTGTTTGAAAGATTGTATTTTGCTCTCTTGTATTGCTTTTGCTTTTATATTAAATATAAAATATAATTGATAATATATATTCTGTTCCTTTAATCTAGTCTTTCTGTGGTATTACAATATCTTGCTTCCAATTATCGTTATGGTATACTTTTTTTAAAGGTTTATTTATTTATTTGACAGAGAGAGAGATCACAAATAGGCAGAGAGACAGACAGAGAGAGAAATGAGGAGAAGCAGGCTCCCTGCTGAGCAGAGAGCCCAATATGGGACTCGACCCCAGGCCCCTGGGATCATGACCTGAGCCAAAGGCAGAAGCTTAACCCACTGAGCCAACCAACCAGGCGCCCCATCGTTATGGTAAACTTTGAAGTCAGTCCTCAGGCTTTGTTCTCCTTCAACACTATGTTGACTATTGTGAGTCTTTGCCTCTCCATATAAACTTTAAAATAAGTTTGTTAATATTAAAAAAAAAAGAACTTGATGGAGTGCATTAATTGTATAGATAAACTTGGAAACCAGTGACCTCTTGAGCTTAGCAGGAGATAGACCATGGACATCAGTTGTCACAGTGGTGCCTCTGGCAGAACCTATTGCAAATCCCTAGGCAAAATGAGACCTCAAGGATCTGAGAGATGTCTAAGAAGTACTTGATACATCCCTTGGGTATGGTTTATTAAGTGTCCACCTGTCTGAAAGCTGGGGAATCTAGATAAGGGAGGGAAAATTAGTTATGATAAAACATATCAACAAACATAAATAAATGTTGTAAAACTAATTGTCATGGCTCATATACAATATGCCCAACAGAGGGACCATCAAAAGGAAAGCATCAGTTATGTTTATTGTGAAATGTTTTATTCAAAATAAAGCAATGAGAGGGGAAGACACAATGAGAAAATTACCATTTTTTAAATGGTAACCTTCTTACAAAATAGAATAGGGTTTATATTCTAAGTAGTATATTGAAAAGTAAAACATTGGGGGGCCTGGGTGGCTCAGTGGTTTGGGCTGCTGCCTTCGGCTCGGGTCTTGATCTCAGGGTCCTGGAATTGAGCCCTGCATCGGGCTCTCTGCTCCGCAGGAAGCCTGCTTCTCTCTCTCTCTCTCTCTCTGCCTGTCTCTCTGCCTACTTGTGATCTCTGTCTGTCAAATAAATAAATAAAATCTTTTTAAAAAAAAGAAAATAAAGGTAAAACATTAAAAAATAAAATTTAAATTTAAAAAAATTATGTAATTTTTAAAAAAGGTTAAAAAGAGCAGAACCATTTTTCTTGTAACTGGAAAATACATTCTATATATATCTATCAAAAATAACTTGTCGGGTGCCTGGGTGGTTTGTGGGTTAAGCCGCTGCCTTCAGCTCAGGTCATGATCTCAGGGTCCAGGGATGGAGCCCCACATTGGGCTCTCTGCTCAACGGGGAGCCTGCTACCTCCTCTCTCTCTTTGCCTGCCTCTCTGCCTACTTGTAATCTCTCTCTCTGTCAAATAAATAAATAAAATCTTTAAAAAAAATAACTTGTCATGGGGGCACCTGGGTGGCTCAGTGGGTTAAAGCCTCTACCTTCGGCTCAGGTCATGATCCCAGAATCCTTGGATCGAGTCCCACATCGGGCTCTCAGCTCAGCAGGGAGCCTGCTTCCCCCCTCTCACTCTGCCTGACCCTGCCTACTTGTGATCTCTGTCAAAGAAATAAATAAAATCTTTTATAAAAAAATTTTAAAAAATAACTTGTCATGTCTGGAATCAGGAGCATATGGAAAAAAATAATATCTGAGGACAATACTTCTGCCATGTTTTGTGCCTTGTTAATATTTTTAAACAGTCAGGCAACTTTTAGCTTTATTGATATACCTACTAAGAGACTAGCAGTGCCTTTTGGAGCCCTATGACTATAAAAAGTAATTGCAAATATTCAAAATGTTTAGTATGGTGTCACTATTTAGGGCCACCACCAAGCATGTTTCAGAAGTAAGCATAACTGTTACACTTCTGTAAGGCAAAAGGGCATGTTTTCAGGAGTTCCATCTGCTGTACCAGGAAGTGAATCAAGTAATGAATTTTGTCTATAAAATAATTCACTTTTCAATTTAACATTCCTCATTCCACATTATAATAATAAAAACTAGGAGGAGACTAAAACAAACAAACAACTACAACTACAACAACCAGCTTTTCCTTCAGTGGAAAAGTAAATAGAACCTTATGAGTAGCCTGAAATTTATTTTTAAATATTTTTAAGATAAGCGTTTTTGTTAGAAAACCATATATTTTATATAGCTAAGAAATAACAGGCAAAGTTTTATTAACGTCTAAAAAGTCTAGTTACTTCTATTTATCTATTAACTCATCTCTTTATGAAGTAGAACATGATCACACCTATTGTATCTACCCAAGTTTGTATGCTTTGGTTATTTTATGTTTGCTATTTCCTTGCTTAATTTTTACAATATTTGATACATAATAGTATCTTTAAGTCCATCTACGGTTTCACAGAATTTGTTTGAACTTCATCAATATGTACAATACTTTTTGCACGTTGATTAAAAATTACGAGATATGGGGGCTCCTGGGTGGCTCAGTGGTTTAGGCCTCTGCCTTCGGCTCAGGTCATGATTTCAGGGTCCTGGGATGGAGCCCCACATCGGGCTCTCTGCTCAGCGGGGAGCCTGCTCCCCCACCCCTCTCTCTGCCTGCCTCTCTACCTACTTTTGATCTGTCAAATGGGTAAATAAGCTCTTTCAAAAAAGATTTACTAGGTGTGAAATACACCGAGGCTATGGGAAGGAAAATGATTTCACCTGATCTGACTAGGAAGTGGTTGAAGCCTGAATTAAAGTGCTACAAAAAGAGTCAAGACCTGGGAAATATATGGGTAAAAAATCCCTAGAAAAACAGCAATAATAACGGGCTGCTCTGTATTGATCCAGATCCTGCGGTAGGCAAAGAAGAGCTGGTTTTAGCCAGAGGATGATCTCCGTTTGTCTTCATGATCTGGCATTTCCTGCAAGCCAGGCATGGGGCTCTGCACTAGAGCTGCAAATGCTGGGGGGCCCTCACTGTCCCTTTTCTCTTCTCAGGGGGACAACGGGCATGTCCATGGTGCAGTGTGACAGGTTTTACCACAGGGAGATAAAAGACTGCCAAGGGTAGGCTGGAGCTGGGAAAAGGCACTTAGGAACAGATTTTGAGGGGAGGTGATAGACAAGGGCAAAGCGAAGAATGGGGATGAGTGTGTCACTTTCAAAGTGCCAGGAGGCAGCACAGTGCATTCGGGAATCTACAGCAAGTTCAGGACAACGGGCAGCTGATCTGGCAGCATCACCTGGGGATGGAGGCTGAGCCCCGGGTTTAACACTGGGGGTGAGCTGGTTTGTATACTATGCCAAGAAGGTGAGGTACTACACTGTGGGGGCACAGGGAGCTACCGGAAAATTTCAAATATCAGAATCGTCACCATCATAGAGTATTTAATTGCAACCTAGCTTTCATCAAGGGTAAGATGCACTATAGTTTATGTTCGACTAAGAAAGAGAAATGCTGTCAGTTAAACTAGGATATGTCATCAAGTGCAAGAGTTATTAGAATGGGGGGGGAGGACAAATCTTAGAACAAGTAAACTGTGGTACTAGAATAATTAAGAAAGGTCGAACACTTGGATCAACTAAAAAAGTGATTATTGCTTACCATGTGCCCCAAACTATATTAAGTCTTAGAACAAGAGACGATTTCATCTTGATGCCCCGAAGCTGTTAGACCCAAGGTACAGAGGGCAGTAGCCAACGACAAGCAGGCCCCAAGTGCCATGTGCAGACTCGAAGAGCAACTGCCTTTGAGAGAGGAAACGGTTGAGAGTGGGCTTTCTGAGGAAGAGAATTACTAGCTGGGAAAGTAGGAACATTGACACAGAATCAGAATGGATGCCCCTACGTGACAGAGTTGGTGAAACTTCCCTTCTAAGACATCTTGAGGCTCCTCAGAAATGTATTCTTCATTTTGGACGGAACATTCAGGATAAATATGATCCGTTCGAGTTCCTGGTTCTCTCATCAGGTCTGTTTCTTAGGATTCACTGGCACAAGATAAGGGTTTTGATAGTCCAGGGTAAATCCTGACAAAAGCAAAGCACGGTATCTATGAAAAACTAACCACTCAGAAGAGAACAACAGATAAAAGGCCAGGCCGACCTGACCCTGCAGGATAGGTAAGGTTGGTCTGGCAACAGGGGTAGAGGGGAAGTGCCCATCCTCTGCTAGAAGAGCTAGAGAAGACCCCTTCCGGAGAGACCACCAGGAGAGGAGAGCAGTAGGTGCTGATGATGAAGAATATTTTAATCAGCAGATAAGGTCAAAATGACAAAGTTCCAGGATCAGAGTAAACATATGGGATTAAAAAATAAAAATTAAAAAAAAAATTTTTTTAGAAAGGAAATTTTTTTTAAAGGACTTTAAACAAAAGTCCTTTCTAAGAGACAGTTGGCTGTTTAAACCAAAAGTACAACTCACTGAGAGAATCGCCGCATTATTTATTGGGGTAGAAAGGACCTGGAATGCAGAAAGACCCATTCTGCAGAAGAAAAAATAGAATCACTAACAGGCCTCATGCCTTGCACAGCCAGTGGCTAGAATCCCTGCCTCATGAGACCCTGTGCTAGAAGGCCGCTAGAACCATCTCAACTATGTTCGTCTTTCTTGGAAGCTAACAAGTGTTTGCCAGTTTAAGAGCACGGTAACAATCAGTCACGTTATGTTATAATGATTGTCGGTATCTTTAAAAGCCTTGTCAAGTTCCTTTTTGAGTAACCCTCACCCCACCCTTAGAGAAAGGGTGTGGTTCACCTCTTTGAAATACCTCATTGTTGTTTCACATTTACAATACCCAAAAAAAAAAAAAAAAAATCTTTTAATTAACAAAGTGTTCAGAAGGGGGCGCCACTGTAAACAATGAGAGTTTTCGCTGCCCTGACAGTTTTGTTGCAGAAACAGCAGAAAGCACTCAGGTCAGACACAGCCAAGGGCTGGAGGGATTTTTAAAATTACAAAAACCGAACCAAATCAAACCAAAACAAACATCAAAACCAATGTCCAAGATTTCAAGTTTGCTACTAAAGGTATGACGTTCTCCTAAGACATGCGAGTGACTTGATCAATATATTTATTATTTATATTTGAAGAAGAAGGAACTATTTGATGCAGCAAAACCATAGTGCAAGGACCAATGCCGCGCTTCCCAGAGAACCCCAAGCTCTTTTTCTAGAATGGCCATATGCGTATGCATCAGGCTTCCTCTTTTCACTCCCTTTGTGGATCACCTACCATGGAGGTCATGGAATAACCAATAACCAAAAAGAAACAAAAAACCAAAACATCCAGGTCTAAGTGATTCGTGGGTGCCATCATGCAATGGCGGACCCTGCCTGGAGAGGAGGAGACTGCTTAAACAGATCGCGGGCAAGCATCTCAGCCCAGGCCTGTGCTGGGGAAGCTGGTTCCCGGCTTTGGGCACAATCAGGAAGCCAGCGAAGTGACCCGAGAGTGCAGCCGGGGTTTAGGGCTGATGATGTTTTTGCGGCCAGGCAGCAGGTGGACACCCGCTCGGGGAGCCAGGCTAGGAGGCCGCTCAGCGCTGGCGCTGGCCACCCACGCAAGCCCCCCGGGCTTTCCCGGTGCCAGTGCCCCGGGCCCGCGCCACAGGACGGAGGGGGAGGTGGGCGAGGGCGTGGGCGGTCCGGAGAAGGGGCTTTGCTAATTGCAGAATCCGGGAGTGAGCTCGTGGAGGACGCAGCGGAGAGTCTGAGAGGAGGTGGAGGAGCTGGCGGAGGAGGGGCGCGCAGCTCCGCTGTGCTCTGCTGCAGCCCAGTCCGCACTGCAGGACACCCGCACTCCCGCGCTCCAGCCCAGCTCCTGAGGCCGCACTGTCCCGCTCCCACGGCCCGCTGCCCCGCCCTGCCCCATGGCTTCTCAGGACGACCCTCTGCGAGCAGGTAAAGTGACACCGCGCTGCGCCCTCACCTGGAGCAGAAAGCGCGGGCCGCGAGCTCGCGGGGGTGTCGGGACCCAGCCTCCCGCGACCACCGGGGCAGCGGGACCACCCCGGACGACGCGCCACACCCGGGTCCCCACGGGGTCGGGCCGGGGATGGAGCCAGGCGAGGTGCCCCCCGCAGCGAGCGCAATAGCCCCCTTCACGCGCGTGTGCCGAGGACCCCCTTCCCTCATCCCGAGCTGTGGCCCCGCCACTTTTGTACTGGACTTGGGATCCCAGGTAGAAACTAGTCCCTCAGACCTCCCTGGCAGCAAGGAGCACAGGGAGGGATTCTCAGTTTTTCCGCCCCCCCTCCCCCCTCCTCCCCTGGCTCTTCCTCTCCACATTCACATGCCTTCTGGCCTCCCTTTCCTCTCCTCATTGTCACTTTTATTAAATGGTTTTGTTCTGCATGTTGACCCGCAGAGCGATTTCATGAATGAATATACATACAGGAAACTGAGTCGGAGCCCACCTGTGGAGGCCTTTCATTAGAATGGTCTCTGGTTCTAGCCTCAGTTCAGAATACTGCCTGTACCTGAGGACCGAGTCCAGATGTTTCTTTCGTCTCTGACTTGAATTTGAAATATATACCATTCATTTGTTGATGGGCATCTAGGTTCTTTCCATAGTTTGGCTATTGTGGATATTGCTTTCTATAAACATTTGGTGTACGTGCCCCTTTGGATCATATAGTAGTCTTCTTTACCTCTATCAGAACCCGAGGAAGCTTTATTTATTTATTTACTCACATAAACGGGTGATCCAACACATCTTTTTTTGATGTTCAAATGTATTATAATGTCTTACCGCTTAACACTATGCTTACTGCTCTCTTTCACTGTCTGACTAAATCCTCATCATCACTATGCCATTTAATCAGAAAGAACATTTGAACTCAGAATTCTCTCCATATCAGGGAATGAAGACTCCACCCTTCTGTTTGTGCAGGTAAAATAAATGTTGATATTGTCTGTCCTGCACATACCCCATCCTGTTCACCAGAATATTCACCATCAGAATAGATACAAAATAAAAACCATACCTCACCACTTCTATTACCACCCAGTATGCTAAAAACACCATCATATGTTCCTGAATTATTGACTTGATTGATAACCCCACTTCCACACATACTGCACTCCTTTCTCCCTGCAAATTTATTTTGGTACAGCAACTTAACCTAAAAATCAAGTCAGATGATTTTATTCTGCTTTTGAAAGTCTTTTGGTATCTTCCCCTTTCATATTAAATAAAAACTGAAGGCGTTTCAATGTACTAGAGGGTCATACATCAATACGTTCTTCCTCTCTCCACCACTATGAACTCCTGATTGGCCTCCTTGTTTTTCCTCAAAAGTAACAGACCAGCTGTTCACACAAAGTCTATATACTTACTTGCTCTGCCTAGAGCAATCTTTTCCTTTAATATTTGTATAACACCCTCCTTCACTTCCTGGGTATTTGTGCAAATGAGTAAAAAGCCTGTATTAAGTGGATATTTTAAAAGCTAAATGAATGGCTTAATAGTTGCATATAGGGGGAAAGGGAACATATTTTCCACGGTTTAGAAGTGGAGTTCTTTTATAGAGTTCTTGTACAAGCCTACACTATGGAACGATAATGGGCAGTTGTACATTGCAATTATACAAACACTTTGGTAATTTATATCCTTTTTTGGTAATTCATGACTGGACCATTTAATTCCTTAGGAGCATTATAGCATTTCAACTTTTCATGTTCAATAAACTTATTGGGGTTGCTCCCTTTTTTATTCAAATGGAGAAATAGTCATGATTTCATCTAAAGAAAGTGTTATTGATTGTGTTGTTTTCCAGGAATGAGTCGCACATGCTAGTTTAAAAGTTTTGTTAAATTCCCAAGTGTGTCACCGATAAAAGCCTTTTGTAGATTAGTAACTTGCTCAAAACAGAAAAGTTATGTAACACTCAATTGTTATACTATCTTTGTTTCCATCTTGCATTGTAATAACACCCATCTTAACTCTATTTAAGACAAGTCATCGCCAGATGGCTTTCTGGCATTGATTGCATGATATGAAATCTAGTATAACTAAAAGTTTTTGGTTTTAGTAGCCTATAAATCAATTTAGAAAAATATATGTATTTGAATATAAGGTAAAGTTTTAAATTATTTGGCAATAGTAAACTAAACTTTTTTTTGGTAAATTTTTATTTTCTAAAATTTCATTGAGCTCTTTTGCAATAAGAAACAAGTTACAAAAAATTAAGGTTTATTTACCCCAATTCAAAATTATTAGGAATATAATCATAGAGGTTGAAGTATTTAAAATATGGAACCCCAAATATTTTATTAGGTAAATTCTTGAATGCTGAGCATTCACTGTTAAAATATACTACTACTATTGATAGACTGGTAGAAGCCTAAAATCAAATATTTATTAAATATTTATATCCATATCTTTTCATGGCTTGGTAATTCATTTCTCTAGCATTAAATAAGATTCCATTGTTTGCATGTACTACACTTTATTTGAACTTTCACCTATGAAAGGATATCTTGGTTGCTTCCAAGCTTTTGTCAGTAATGAATAAAACTACTATAGACATCTTTGTGGGTATAGGTTTCATCTTCTTTGGATAAATACCAAGAACTGCTACTGCTGAATCATCTGGCAAGAATATGTTTAGTTTTGTAAGAAACTGCCAAGTTGTTTTCCATTCTTTATTCTCAATAGACATGGAAGAACATTCCTGTTGCTCCACATCCTCACCAACATTTCGTGTTCTGTTGTCAGTGTTCTGGATTCTGGGTATGTACTGGTGTCTCTTTTTTGTTTTAATTTGCATTTTCCTGATGACATATGACGTGAAGCATCTTTTTATATGCTTATTTGCCATCTGTAATATTTTCTTTTGTGAGGTATCTGCTAAGGTCTTTGGCTCATTTGTAATCAGGTTTTTCCACGATTGTTGAGTTTTAAGGGGTCTTTGTGTCTTTTTGATTAACAGTCCTTTGCCAGATGTGTATTTTGCAAATTTTTTCTCACAGTCTGTGCTTTGCCTTTTCATTCTCTTGGCATTGTTTCACAGAGTAGACATTTTTAAATTCAGTGCTTGTGCTTTTGTAGCTAAAGTTATTTCCAAAACCAAGGTCATTTAAATTTTCTTCTATATTACCTTCTACATGTTTCATGTTTAGGTTTATAATTTAATCTGAGTTAATTTTTGTGAAGAGTGTATGATATCTGCCTGGATTTATTTTATTTTATTATTTATTTTATTTTTATTTTATATTTTTACATTTAGCTTCACCATTACTCCAGAACCATTTGTTTGAAAGATTGTATTTTGCTCTCTTGTATTGCTTTTGCTTTTATATTAAATATAAAATATAATTGATAATATATATTCTGTTCCTTTAATCTAGTCTTTCTGTGGTATTACAATATCTTGCTTCCAATTATCGTTATGGTATACTTTTTTTAAAGGTTTATTTATTTATTTGACAGAGAGAGAGATCACAAATAGGCAGAGAGACAGACAGAGAGAGAAATGAGGAGAAGCAGGCTCCCTGCTGAGCAGAGAGCCCAATACGGGACTCGATCCCAGGCCCCTGGGATCATGACCTGAGCCAAAGGCAGAAGCTTAACCCACTGAGCCAACCAGGCGCCCCATCGTTATGGTAAACTTTGAAGTCAGTCCTCAGGCTTTGTTCTCCTTCAACACTATGTTGACTATTGTGAGTCTTTGCCTCTCCATATAAACTTTAAAATAAGTTTGTTAATATTAAAAAAAAAAGAACTTGATGGAGTGCATTAATTGTATAGATAAACTTGGAAACCAGTGACCTCTTGAGCTTAGCAGGAGATAGACCATGGACATCAGTTGTCACAGTGGTGCCTCTGGCAGAACCTGTTGCAAATCCCTAGGCAAAATGAGACCTCAAGGATCTGAGAGATGTCTAAGAAGTACTTGATACATCCCTTGGGTATGGTTTATTAAGTGTCCACCTGTCTGAAAGCTGGGGAATCTAGATAAGGGAGAAAATTAGTTATGATAAAACATATCAACAAACATAAATAAATGTTGTAAAACTAATTGTCATGGCTCATATACAATATGGCCAACAGAGGGACCATCAAAAGGAAAGCATCAGTTAAGTTTATTGTGAAATGTTTTATTCAAAATAAAGCAATGAGAGGGGAAGACACAATGAGAAAATTACCATTTTTAAAATGGTAACCTTCTTACAAAATAGAATAGGGTTTATATTCTATTTAGTATATTGAAAAGTAAAACATTGGGGTGCCTGGGTGGCTCAGTGGTTTGGGCTGCTGCCTTCGGCTCGGGTCTTGATCTCAGGGTCCTGGAATTGAGCCCTGCATCGGGCTCTCTGCTCCGCAGGAAGCCTGCTTCTCTCTCTCTCTCTCTCTCTGCCTGTCTCTCTGCCTACTTGTGATCTCTGTCTGTCAAATAAATAAATAAAATCTTTTTAAAAAAAAGAAAATAAAGGTAAAACATTAAAAAATAAAATTTAAATTTAAAAAAATTATGTAATTTTTAAAAAAGGTTAAAAAGAGCAGAACCATTTTTCTTATAACTGGAAAATATATGCTATATATATCTATCAAAAATAACTTGTCGGGTGCCTGGGTGGTTTGTGCGTTAAGCCGCTGCCTTCAGCTCAGGTCATGATCTCAGGGTCCAGGGATGGAGCCCCACATTGGGCTCTCTGCTCAACGGGGAGCCTGCTACCTCCTCTCTCTCTTTGCCTGCCTCTCTGCCTACTTGTAATCTCTCTCTCTGTCAAATAAATAAATAAAATCTTTTAAAAAAAATAACTTGTCATGGGGGCACCTGGGTGGCTCAGTGGGTTAAAGCCTCTGCCTTCGGCTCAGGTCATGATCCCAGAATCCTTGGATCGAGTCCCACATCGGGCTCTCAGCTCAGCAGGGAGCCTGCTTCCCCCCTCTCACTCTGCCTGACCCTGCCTACTTGTGATCTCTGTCAAAGAAATAAATAAAATCTTTTATAAAAAAATTTTAAAAAATAACTTGTCATGTCTGGAATAAGGAGCATATAGAAAAAATAATATCTGAGGACAATACTTCTGCCATGTTTTGTGCCTTGTTAATATTTTTAAACAGTCAGGCAACTTTTAGCTTTATTGAAATACCTACTAAGAGACTAGCAGTGCCTTTTGGAGCCCTATGACTATAAAAAGTAATTGCAAATATTCAAAATGTTTAGTATGGTGTCACTATTTAGGGCCACCACCAAGCATGTTTCAGAAGTAAGCATAACTGTTACACTTCTGTAAGGCAAAAGGGCATGTTTTCAGGAGTTCCATCTGCTGTACCAGGAAGTGAATCAAGTAATGAATTTTGTCTATAAAATAATTCACTTTTCAATTTAACATTCCTCATTCCACATTATAATAATAAAAACTAGGAGGAGACTAAAACAAACAAACAACTACAACTACAACAACCAGCTTTTCCTTCAGTGGAAAAGTAAATAGAACCTTATGAGTAGCCTGAAATTTATTTTTAAATATTTTTAAGATAAGCGTTTTTGTTAGAAAACCATATATTTTATATAGCTAAGAAATAACAGGCAAAGTTTTATTAACGTCTAAAAAGTCTAGTTACTTCTATTTATCTATTAACTCATCTCTTTATGAAGTAGAACATGATCACACCTATTGTATCTACCCAAGTTTGTATGCTTTGGTTATTTTATGTTTGCTATTTCCTTGCTTAATTTTTACAATATTTGATACATAATAGTATCTTTAAGTCCATCTACGGTTTCACAGAATTTGTTTGAACTTCATCAATATGTACAATACTTTTTGCACGTTGATTAAAAATTACGAGATATGGGGGCTCCTGGGTGGCTCAGTGGTTTAGGCCTCTGCCTTCGGCTCAGGTCATGATTTCAGGGTCCTGGGATGGAGCCCCACATCGGGCTCTCTGCTCAGCGGGGAGCCTGCTCCCCCACCCCTCTCTCTGCCTGCCTCTCTACCTACTTTTGATCTGTCAAATGGGTAAATAAGCTCTTTCAAAAAAGATTTACTAGGTGTGAAATACACCGAGGCTATGGGAAGGAAAATGATTTCACCTGATCTGACTAGGAAGTGGTTGAAGCCTGAATTAAAGTGCTACAAAAAGAGTCAAGACCTGGGAAATATATGGGTAAAAAATCCCTAGAAAAACAGCAATAATAACGGGCTGCTCTGTATTGATCCAGATCCTGCGGTAGGCAAAGAAGAGCTGGTTTTAGCCAGAGGATGATCTCCGTTTGTCTTCATGATCTGGCATTTCCTGCAAGCCAGGCATGGGGCTCTGCACTAGAGCTGCAAATGCTGGGGGGCCCTCACTGTCCCTTTTCTCTTCTCAGGGGGACAACGGGCATGTCCATGGTGCAGTGTGACAGGTTTTACCACAGGGAGATAAAAGACTGCCAAGGGTAGGCTGGAGCTGGGAAAAGGCACTTAGGAACAGATTTTGAGGGGAGGTGATAGACAAGGGCAAAGCGAAGAATGGGGATGAGTGTGTCACTTTCAAAGTGCCAGGAGGCAGCACAGTGCATTCGGGAATCTACAGCAAGTTCAGGACAACGGGCAGCTGATCTGGCAGCATCACCTGGGGATGGAGGCTGAGCCCCGGGGTTAACACTGGGGGTGAGCTGGTTTGTATACTATGCCGAGAAGGTGAGGTACTACACTGTGGGGGCACAGGGAGCTACCGGAAAATTTCAAATATCAGAATCGTCACCATCATAGAGTATTTAATTGCAACCTAGCTTTCATCAAGGGTAAGATGCATTATAGTTTATGTTCGACTAAGAAAGAGAAATGCTGTCAGTTAAACTAGGATATGTCATCAAGTGCAAGAGTTATTAGAATGGGGGGGGGGAGGACAAATCTTAGAACAAGTAAACTGTGGTACTAGAATAATTAAGAAAGGTCGAACACTTGGATCAACTAAAAAAGTGATTATTGCTTACCATGTGCCCCAAACTATATTAAGTCTTAGAACAAGAGACGATTTCATCTTGATGCCCCTGATGAGGGAGCAGGAGGCTGGCTGAGAACGGAGCAGGGGCTAGCACCTTGCACCCCCTCTCCACCCACTCCCCTTGGTAATATGTGTGACATTTCACAGGCACCCCTGACTGCCCTAAAAGAAGAGCAAATGGTTATCTTGCAGAGATCACAGTCCTGCAAGGCAGGAGTCTCTCTTGGTTTACAAATGTCCTTGAGATTTACAACAAAGAAGTTGCCTTATCAATAGCCCAATTTCCAAAGATACATAACTCAGTTCCTCAAGCCCTAACGTCACCCTCCCCTCCATAAAAAAACCGAAGGAGATGGAGGTAGAAGGAAAAGTAAATAAAGTTAAATTTCTTTTAAGACCTAAATCTCACTAACAAGGACGTTTGATAGCAGGAATGTAACATTCCACCAGGAGACTCCCAATTGTCTTTATGTTAGTGCCTCCTTAGAGGGAAAGTGGCCTTGGCTTGATAGTAACCAGGCCTTCCATGTCCTGACAGTCTTCTTTATCCCAATAGCCCTTCTGAACAACCCTTTGACCTCACCTACCCAACTCCTGTGTATATAACCAGCCACTCCTCACAACCCGGGGCAGCAGCATCTCCGTCTGCCCACGGGTCCTGTCCCCGTGCTTTAATAAACCACCATTTTGCACCAAAGATGTCTTAAGAATTCTTTCTTTAGTCATCAGCTCCGAACCTCACCCCACCGAACCTGACTTAGGTTCTGGGACTTCATCACCCCGAAGCTGTTAGACCCAAGGTACAGAGGGCAGTAGCCAACGACAAGCAGGCCCCAAGTGCTATGTGCAGACTCGAAGAGCAACTGCCTTTGAGAGAGAAAACGGTTGAGAGTGGGCTTTCTGAGGAAGAAAATTACTAGCTGGGAAAGTAAGAACATTGACACAGAATCAGAATGGATGCCCCTACGTGACAGAGTTGGTGAAACTTCCCTTCTAAGACATCTTGAGGCTCCTCAGAAATGTATTCTTCATTTTGGACGGAACATTCAGGATAAATATGATCTGTTCGAGTTCCTGGTTCTCTCATCAGGTCTGTTTCTTAGGATTCACTGGCACAAGATAAGGGTTTTGATAGTCCAGGGTAAATCCTGACAAAAGCAAAGCACGGTATCTATGAAAAACTAACCACTCAGAAGAGAACAACAGATAAAAGGCCAGGCCGACCTGACCCTGCAGGATAGGTAAGGGTGGTCTGGCAACAGGGGTAGAGGGGAAGTGCCCATCCTCTGCTAGAAGAGCTAGAGAAGTCCCCTTCCGGAGAGACCACCAGGAGAGGAGAGCAGTAGGTGCTGATGATGAAGAATATTTTAATCAGCAGATAAGGTCAAAATGACAAAGTTCCAGGATCAGAGTAAACATATGGGATTAAAAAATAAAAATTAAAAAAAGAATTTTTTTTGAAAGGACTTTTTTTTTAAAGGACTTTAAACAAAAGTCCTTTCTAAGAGATAGTTGGCTGTTTAAACCCAAAGTACAACTCACTGAGAGAATCGCCGCATTATTTATTGGGGTAGAAAGGACCTGGAATGCAGAAAGACCCATTCTGCAGAAGAAAAAATAGAATCACTAACAGGCCTCATGCCTTGCACAGCCAGTGGCTAGAATCCCTGCCTCATGAGACCCTGTGCTAGAAGGCCGCTAGAACCATCTCAACTATGTTCGTCTTTCTTGGAAGCCAGCAAGTGTTTGCCAGGTTAAGAGCACGGTAACAATCAGTCACGTTATGTTATAATGATTGTCGGTATCTTTAAAAGCCTTGTCAAGTTCCTTTTTGAGTAACCCTCACCCCACCCTTAGAGAAATTGATCTGTGGTTCACCTCTTTGAAATACCTCATTGTTGTTTCACATTTACAATAGCCAAAAAAAAAAAAAAAAAGCTTTTTATTAACAAAGTGTTCAGAAGGGGGCGCCACTGTAAACAATGAGAGTTTTCGCAGCCCTGACAGTTTTGTTGCAGAAACAGCAGAAAGCACTCAGGTCAGACACAGCCAAGGGCTGGAGGGATTTTTAAAATTATAAAAACCGAACCAAATCAAACCAAAACAAAAATCAAAACCAATGTCCAAGATTTCAAGTTTGCTACTAAAGGTATGACATTCTCCTAAGACATGGGAGTGACTTGATCAATATATTTATATATTGATATTTGAAGAAGAAGGAACTATTTGATGCAGCAAAACCATAGTGCAAGGACCAATGCCGCGCTTCCCAGAGAACCTCAAGCTCTTTTTCTAGAATGGCCATATGCGTATGCATCAGGCGTCCTCTTTTCACTCCCTTTGTGGATCACCTACCATGGAGGTCATGGAATAACCAATAACCAAAAAAGAAACAAAAAACCAAAACATCCAGGTCTAAGTGATTCGTGGGTGCCATCATGCAATGGCGGACCCTGCCTGGAGAGGAGGAGACTGCTTAAACAGATGGCGGGCAAGCATCTCAGCCCAGGCCTGTGCTGGGGAAGCTGGTTCCCGGCTTTGGGCACAATCAGGAAGCCAGCGAAGTGACCCGAGAGTGCAGCCGGGTTTAGGGCTGATGATGTTTTTGCGGCCAGGCAGCAGGTGGACACCCGCTCGGGGAGCCAGGCTAGGAGGCCGCTCAGCGCTGGCGCTGGCCACCCTCGCAAGCCCCCCGGGCTTTCCCGGTGCCCGTGCCCTGGGCCCGCGCCTCAGGACGGAGGGGGAGGTGGGCGAGGGCGTGGGCGGTCCGGAGAAGGGGCTTTGCTAATTGCAGAATCCGGGAGTGAGCTCGCGGAGGACGCAGCGGAGAGTCTGAGAGGAGGTGGAGGAGCTGGCGGAGGAGGGGCGCGCAGCTCCGCTGTGCTCTGCTGCAGCCCAGTCCGCACTGCAGGACACCCGCACTCCCGCGCTCCAGCCCAGCTCCTGAGGCCGCACTGTCCCGCTCCCACGGCCCGCTGCCCCGCCCTGCCCCATGGCTTCTCAGGACGACCCTCTGCGAGCAGGTAAAGTGACACCGCGCTGCGCCCTCACCTGGAGCAGAAAGCGCGGGCCGCGAGCTCGCGGGGGTGTCGGGACCCAGCCTCCCGCGACCACCGGGGCAGCGGGACCACCCCGGACGACGCGCCACACCCGGGTCCCCACGGGGTCGGGCCGGGGATGGAGCCAGGCGAGGTGCCCCCCGCAGCGAGCGCAATAGCCCCCTTCACGCGCGTGTGCCGAGGACCCCCTTCCCTCATCCCGAGCTGTGGCCCCGCCACTTTTGTACTGGACTTGGGATCCCAGGTAGAAACTAGTCCCTCAGACCTCCCTGGCAGCAAGGAGCACAGGGCGGGATTCTCAGTTTTTCCGCCCCCCCTCCCCCCTCCTCCCCTGGCTCTTCCTCTCCACATTCACATGCCTTCTGGCCTCCCTTTCCTCTCCTCATTGTCACTTTTATTAAATGGTTTTGTTCTGCATGTTGACCCGCAGAGCGATTTCATGAATGAATATACATACAGGAAACTGAGTCGGAGCCCACCTGTGGAGGCCTTTCATTAGAATGGTCTCTGGTTCTAGCCTCAGGTCAGAATACTGCCTGTACCTGAGGACCAAGTCCAGATGTTTCTTTCATCTCTGACTTGAATTTGAAATATATACCATTCATTTGTTGATGGGCATCTAGGTTCTTTCCATAGTTTGGCTATTGTGGATATTGCTTTCTATAAACATTTGGTGCACGTGCCCCTTTGGATCATATAGTAGTCTTCTTTACGTCTATCAGAACCCCAAAAAGCTTTATTTATTTATTTACTCACATAAACGGGTGATCCAACACAACTTTTTTTGATGTTCAAATGTATTATAATGTCTTACCGCTTAACACTATGCTTACTGCTCTCTTTCACTGTCTGACTAAATCCTCATCATCACTATGCCATTTAATCAGAAAGAACATTTGAACTCAGAATTCTCTCCATATCAGGGAATGAAGACTCCACCCTTCTGTTTGTGCAGGTAAAATAAATGTTGATATTGTCTGTCCTGCACATACCCCATCCTGTTCACCAGAATATTCACCATCAGAATAGATACAAAATAAAAACCATACCTCACCACTTCTATTACCACCCAGTATGCTAAAAACACCATCATATGTTCCTGAATTATTGACTTGATTGATAACCCCACTTCCACACATACTGCACTCCTTTCTCCCTGCAAATTTATTTTGGTACAGCAACTTAACCTAAAAATCAAGTCAGATGATTTTATTCTGCTTTTGAAAGTCTTTTGGTATCTTCCCCTTTCATATTAAATAAAAACTGAAGGCGTTTCAATGTACTAGAGGGTCATACATCAATACGTTCTTCCTCTCTCCACCACTATGAACTCCTGATTGGCCTCCTTGTTTTTCCTCAAAAGTAACAGACCAGCTGTTCACACAAAGTCTATATACTTACTTGCTCTGCCTAGAGCAATCTTTTCCTTTAATATTTGTATAACACCCTCCTTCACTTCCTGGGTATTTGTGCAAATGAGTAAAAAGCCTGTATTAAGTGGATATTTTAAAAGCTAAATGAATGGCTTAATAGTTGTATATAGGGGGAAAGGGAACATATTTTCCACGGTTTAGAAGTGGAGTTCTTCTATAGAGTTCTTGTACAAGCCTACACTATTGAACGATAAAAGGCAGTTGTACATTGCAATTATACAAACACTTTGGTAATTTATATCCTTTTTTGGTAATTCATGACTGGACCATTTAATTCCTTAGGAGCATTATAGCATTTCAACTTTTCATGTTCAATAAACTTATTGGGGTTGCTCCCTTTTTTATTCTAATGGAGAAATAGTCATGATTTCATCTAAAGAAAGTGTTATTGATTGTGTTGTTTTCTAGGAATGAGTCGCACATGCTAGTTTAAAAGTTTTGTTAAATTCCCAAGTGTGTCACCGATAAAAGCCTTTTGTAGATTAGTAACTTGCTCAAAACAGAAAAGTTATGTAACACTCAATTGTTATACTATCTTTGTTTCCATCTTGCATTGTAATAACACCCATCTTAACTCTATTTAAGACAAGTCATCGCCAGATGGCTTTCTGGCATTGATTGCATGATATGAAATCTAGTATAACTAAAAGTTTTTGGTTTTAGTAGCCTATAAATCAATTTAGAAAAATATATGTATTTGAATATAAGGTAAAGTTTTAAATTATTTGGCAATAGTAAACTAAACTGTTTTTTGGTAAATTTTTATTTTCTAAAATTTCATTGGGCTCTTTTGCAATAAGAAACAAGTTACAAAAAATTAAGGTTTATTTACCCCAATTCAAAATTATTAGGAATATAATCATAGAGGTTGAAGTATTTAAAATATGGAACCCCAAATATTTTATTAGGTAAATTCTTGAATGCTGAGCATTCACTGTTAAAATATACTACTACTATTGATAGACTGGTAGAAGCCTAAAATCAAATATTTATTAAATATTTATATCCATATCTTTTCATGGCTTGGTAATTCATTTCTCTAGCATTAAATAAGAGTCCATTGTTTGCATGTACTACACTTTATTTGAACTTTCACCTATGAAAGGATATCTTGGTTGCTTCCAAGCTTTTGTCAGTAATGAATAAAACTACTATAGACATCTTTGTGGGTATAGGTTTCATCTTCTTTGGATAAATACCAAGAACTGCTACTGCTGAATCATCTGGCAAGAATATGTTTAGTTTTGTAAGAAACTGCCAAGTTGTTTTCCATTCTTTATTCTCAATAGACATGGAAGAACATTCCTGTTGCTCCACATCCTCACCAACATTTCGTGTTCTGTTGTCAGTGTTCTGGATTCTGGGTATGTACTGGTGTCTCTTTTTTGTTTTAATTTGCATTTTCCTGATGACATATGATGTGAAGCATCTTTTTATATGCTTATTTGCCATCTGTAATATTTTCTTTTGTGAGGTATCTGCTAAGGTCTTTGGCTCATTTGTAATCAGGTTTTTCCACGATTGTTGAGTTTTAAGGGGTCTTTGTGTCTTTTTGATTAACAGTCCTTTGCCAGATGTGTATTTTGCAAATTTTTTCTCACAGTCTGTGCTTTGCCTTTTCATTCTCTTGGCATTGTTTCACAGAGTAGACATTTTTAAATTCAGTGCTTGTGCTTTTGTAGCTAAAGTTATTTCCAAAACCAAGGTCATTTAAATTTTCTTCTATATTACCTTCTACATGTTTCATGTTTAGGTTTATAATTTAATCTGAGTTAATTTTTGTGAAGAGTGTATGATATCTGCCTGGATTTATTTTATTTTATTATTTATTTTATTTTTATTTTATATTTTTACATTTAGCTTCACCATTACTCCAGAACCATTTGTTTGAAAGATTGTATTTTGCTCTCTTGTATTGCTTTTGCTTTTATATTAAATATAAAATATAATTGATAATATATATTCTGTTCCTTTAATCTAGTCTTTCTGTGGTATTACAATATCTTGCTTCCAATTATCGTTATGGTATACTTTTTTTAAAGGTTTATTTATTTATTTGACAGAGAGAGAGATCACAAATAGGCAGAGAGACAAACAGAGAGAGAAATGAGGAGAAGCAGGCTCCCTGCTGAGCAGAGAGCCCAATACAGGACTCGATCCCAGGCCCCTGGGATCATGACCTGAGCCAAAGGCAGAAGCTTAACCCACTGAGCCAACCAGGCGACCCATCGTTATGGTAAACTTTGAAGTCAGTCCTCAGGCTTTGTTCTCCTTCAACACTATGTTGACTATTGTGAGTCTTTGCCTCTCCATATAAACTTTAAAATAAGTTTGTTAATATTAAAAAAAAAAAGATCTTGATGGAGTGCATTAATTGTATAGATAAACTTGGAAACCAGTGACCTCTTGAGCTTAGCAGGAGATAGACCATGGACATCAGTTGTCACAGTGGTGCCTCTGGCAGAACCTATTGCAAATCCCTAGGCAAAATGAGACCTCAAGGATCTGAGAGATGTCTAAGAAGTACTTGATACATCCCGTGGGTATGGTTTATTAAGTGTCCACCTGTCTGAAAGCTGGGGAATCTAGATAAGGGAGGGAAAATTAGTTATGATAAAACATATCAACAAACATGAATAAATGTTGTAAAACTAATTGTCATGGCTCATATACAATATGGCCAACAGAGGGACCATCAAAAGGAAAGCATCAGTTATGTTTATTGTGAAATGTTTTATTCAAAATAAAGCAATGAGAGGGGAAGACACAATGAGAAAATTACCATTTTTTAAATGGTAACCTTCTTACAAAATAGAATAGGGTTTATATTCTAAGTAGTATATTGAAAAGTAAAACATTGGGGTGCCTGGGTGGCTCAGTGGTTTGGGCTGCTGCCTTCGGCTCGGGTCATGATCTCAGGGTCCTGGAATTGAGCCCTGCATCGGGCTCTCTGCTCCGCAGGAAGCCTGCTTCTCTCTCTCTCTCTCTCTCTCTGCCTGTCTCTCGGCCTACTTGTGATCTCTGTCTGTCAAATAAATAAATAAAATATTTTTAAAAAAAAGAAAATAAAGGTAAAGCATTAAAAAATAAAATTTAAATTTAAAAAAATTATGTAATTTTTAAAAAAGGTTAAAAAGAGCAGAACCATTTTTCTTGTAACTGGAAAATACATGCTATATATATCTATCAAAAATAACTTGTCGGGTGCCTGGGTGGTTTGTGGGTTAAGCCGCTGCCTTCAGCTCAGGTCATGATCTCAGGGTCCAGGGATGGAGCCCCACATTGGGCTCTCTGCTCAACGGGGAGCCTGCTACCTCCTCTCTCTCTTTGCCTGCCTCTCTGCCTACTTGTAATCTCTCTCTCTGTCAAATAAATAAATAAAATCTTTAAAAAAAATAACTTGTCATGGGGGCACCTGGGTGGCTCAGTGGGTTAAAGCCTCTGCCTTCGGCTCAGGTCATGATCCCAGAATCCTTGGATCGAGTCCCACATCGGGCTCTCAGCTCAGCAGGGAGCCTGCTTCCCCCCTCTCACTCTGCCTGACCCTGCCTACTTGTGATCTCTGTCAAAGAAATAAAATCTTTTATAAAAAAATTTTAAAAAATAACTTGTCATGTCTGGAATCAGGAGCATATGGAAAAAAATAATATCTGAGGACAATACTTCTGCCATGTTTTGTGCCTTGTTAATATTTTTAAACAGTCAGGCAACTTTTAGCTTTATTGATATACCTACTAAGAGACTAGCAGTGCCTTTTGGAGCCCTATGACTATAAAAAGTAATTGCAAATATTCAAAATGTTTAGTATGGTGTCACTATTTAGGGCCACCACCAAGCATGTTTCAGAAGTAAGCATAACTGTTACACTTCTGTAAGGCAAAAGGGCATGTTTTCAGGAGTTCCATCTGCTGTACCAGGAAGTGAATCAAGTAATGAATTTTGTCTATAAAATAATTCACTTTTCAATTTAACATTCCTCATTCCACATTATAATAATAAAAACTAGGAGGAGACTAAAACAAACAAACAACTACAACTACAACAACCAGCTTTTCCTTCAGTGGAAAAGTAAATAGAACCTTATGAGTAGCCTGAAATTTATTTTTAAATATTTTTAAGATAAGCGTTTTTGTTAGAAAACCATATATTTTATATAGCTAAGAAATAACAGGCAAAGTTTTATTAACGTCTAAAAAGTCTAGTTACTTCTATTTATCTATTAACTCATCTCTTTATGAAGTAGAACATGATCACACCTATTGTATCTACCCAAGTTTGTATGCTTTGGTTATTTTATGTTTGCTATTTCCTTGCTTAATTTTTACAATATTTGATACATAATAGTATCTTTAAGTCCATCTACGGTTTCACAGAATTTGTTTGAACTTCATCAATATGTACAATACTTTTTGCACGTTGATTAAAAATTACGAGATATGGGGGCTCCTGGGTGGCTCAGTGGTTTAGGCCTCTGCCTTCGGCTCAGGTCATGATTTCAGGGTCCTGGGATGGAGCCCCACATCGGGCTCTCTGCTCAGCGGGGAGCCTGCTCCCCCACCCCTCTCTCTGCCTGCCTCTCTACCTACTTTTGATCTGTCAAATGGGTAAATAAGCTCTTTCAAAAAAGATTTACTAGGTGTGAAATACACCGAGGCTATGGGAAGGAAAATGATTTCACCTGATCTGACTAGGAAGTGGTTGAAGCCTGAATTAAAGTGCTACAAAAAGAGTCAAGACCTGGGAAATATATGGGTAAAAAGTCCCTAGAAAAACAGCAATAATAACGGGCTGCTCTGTATTGATCCAGATCCTGCGGTAGGCAAAGAAGAGCTGGTTTTAGCCAGAGGATGATCTCCGTTTGTCTTCATGATCTGGCATTTCCTGCAAGCCAGGCATGGGGCTCTGCACTAGAGCTGCAAATGCTGGGGGGCCCTCACTGTCCCTTTTCTCTTCTCAGGGGGACAACGGGCATGTCCATGGTGCAGTGTGACAGGTTTTACCACAGGGAGATAAAAGACTGCCAAGGGTAGGCTGGAGCTGGGAAAAGGCACTTAGGAACAGATTTTGAGGGGAGGTGATAGACAAGGGCAAAGCGAAGAATGGGGATGAGTGTGTCACTTTCAAAGTGCCAGGAGGCAGCACAGTGCATTCGGGAATCTACAGCAAGTTCAGGACAACGGGCAGCTGATCTGGCAGCATCACCTGGGGATGGAGGCTGAGCCCCGGGGTTAACACTGGGGGTGAGCTGGTTTGTATACTATGCCGAGAAGGTGAGGTACTACACTGTGGGGGCACAGGGAGCTACCGGAAAATTTCAAATATCAGAATCGTCACCATCATAGAGTATTTAATTGCAACCTAGCTTTCATCAAGGGTAAGATGCACTATAGTTTATGTTCGACTAAGAAAGAGAAATGCTGTCAGTTAAACTAGGATATGTCATCAAGTGCAAGAGTTATTAGAATGGGGGGGGGAGGACAAATCTTAGAACAAGTAAACTGTGGTACTAGAATAATTAAGAAAGGTCGAACACTTGGATCAACTAAAAAAGTGATTATTGCTTACCATGTGCCCCAAACTATATTAAGTCTTAGAACAAGAGACGATTTCATCTTGATGCCCCGAAGCTGTTAGACCCAAGGTACAGAGGGCAGTAGCCAACGACAAGCAGGCCCCAAGTGCCATGTGCAGACTCGAAGAGCAACTGCCTTTGAGAGAGGAAACGGTTGAGAGTGGGCTTTCTGAGGAAGGGAATTACTAGCTGGGAAAGTAGGAACATTGACACAGAATCAGAATGGATGCCCCTACGTGACAGAGTTGGTGAAACTTCCCTTCTAAGACATCTTGAGGCTCCTCAGAAATATATTCTTCATTTTGGACGGAACATTCAGGATAAATATGATCCGTTCGAGTTCCTGGTTCTCTCATCAGGTCTGTTTCTTAGGATTCACTGGCACAAGATAAGGGTTTTGATAGTCCAGGGTAAATCCTGACAAAAGCAAAGCACGGTATCTATGAAAAACTAACCACTCAGAAGAGAACAACAGATAAAAGGCCAGGCCGACCTGACCCTGCAGGATAGGTAAGGTTGGTCTGGCAACAGGGGTAGAGGGGAAGTGCCCATCCTCTGCTAGAAGAGCTAGAGAAGACCCCTTCCGGAGAGACCACCAGGAGAGGAGAGCAGTAGGTGCTGATGATGAAGAATATTTTAATCAGCAGATAAGGTCAAAATGACAAAGTTCCAGGATCAGAGTAAACATATGGGATTAAAAAATAAAAATTAAAAAAAGAATTTTTTTTGAAAGGACTTTTTTTTTTAAAGGACTTTAAACAAAAGTCCTTTCTAAGAGACAGTTGGCTGTTTAAACCCAAAGTACAACTCACTGAGAGAATCGCCGCATTATTTATTGGGGTAGAAAGGACCTGGAATGCAGAAAGACCCATTCTGCAGAAGAAAAAATAGAATCACTAACAGGCCTCATGCCTTGCACAGCCAGTGGCTAGAATCCCTGCCTCATGAGACCCTGTGCTAGAAGGCCGCTAGAACCATCTCAACTATGTTCGTCTTTCTTGGAAGCCAGCAAGTGTTTGCCAGGTTAAGAGCACGGTAACAGTCAGTCACGTTATGTTATAATGATTGTCGGTATCTTTAAAAGCCTTGTCAAGTTCCTTTTTGAGTAACCCTCACCCCACCCTTAGAGAAATTTATCTGTGGTTCACCTCTTTGAAATACCTCATTGTTGTTTCACATTTACAATAGCCAAAAAAAAAAAAAAAAGCTTTTTATTAACAAACTGTTCAGAAGGGGGCGCCACTGTAAACAATGAGAGTTTTCGCTGCCCTGACAGTTTTGTTGCAGAAACAGCAGAAAGCACTCAGGTCAGACACAGCCAAGGGCTGGAGGGATTTTTAAAATTACAAAAACCAAACCAAATCAAACCAAAACAAAAATCAAAACCAATGTCCAAGATTTCAAGTTTGCTACTAAAGGTATGACATTCTCCTAAGACATGCGAGTGACTTGATCAATATATTTATATATTTATATTTGAAGAAGAAGGAACTCTTTGATGCAGCAAAACCATAGTGCAAGGACCAATGCCGCTCTTCCCAGAGAACCCCAAGCTCTTTTTCTAGAATGGCCATATGCGTATGCATCAGGCGTCCTCTTTTCACTCCCTTTGTGGATCACCTACCATGGAGGTCATGGAATAACCAATAACCAAAAAAGAAACAAAAAACCAAAACATCCAGGTCTAAGTGATTCGTGGGTGCCATCATGCAATGGCGGACCCTGCCTGGAGAGGAGGAGACTGCTTAAACAGATGGCGGGCAAGCATCTCAGCCCAGGCCTGTGCTGGGGAAGCTGGTTCCCCGCTTTGGGCACAATCAGGAAGCCAGCGAAGTGACCCGAGAGTGCAGCCCGGGTTTAGGGCTGATGATCTTTTTGCAGCCAGGCAACAGGTGGACACCCGCTCGGGGAGCCAGGCTAAAAGGCCGCTCAGCGCTGGCGCTGGCCACCCTCGCAAGCCCCCCGGGCTTTCCCGGTGCCCGTGCCCCGGGCCCACGCCTCAGGACGGAAGGGGAGGTGGGCGAGGGCGTGGGCGGTCCGGAGAAGGGGCTTTGCTAATTGCAGAATCCGGGAGTGAGCTCGCGGAGGACGCAGCGGAGAGTCTGAGAGGAGGTGGAGGAGCTGGCGGAGGAGGGGCGCGCAGCTCCGCTGTGCTCTGCTGCAGCCCAGTCCGCACTGCAGGACACCCGCACTCCCGCGCTCCAGCCCAGCTCCTGAGGCCGCGCTGTCCCGCTCCCACGGCCCGCTGCCCCGCCCTGCCCCATGGCTTCTCAGGACGACCCTCTGCGAGCAGGTAAAGTGACACCGCGCTGCGCCCTCACCTGGAGCAGAAAGCGCGGGCCGCGAGCTCGCGGGGGTGTCGGGACCCAGCCTCCCGCGACCACCGGGGCAGCGGGACCACCCCGGACGACGCGCCACACCCGGGTCCCCACGGGGTCGGGCCGGGGATGGAGCCAGGCGAGGTGCCCCCCGCAGCGAGCGCAATAGCCCCCTTCAGGCGCGTGTGCCGAGGACCCCCTTCCCTCATCCCGAGCTGTGGCCCCGCCACTTTTGTACTGGACTTGGGATCCCAGGTAGAAACTAGTCCCTCAGACCTCCCTGGCAGCAAGGAGCACAGGGAGGGATTCTCAGTTTTTCCGCCCCCCCCTCCTCCCCTGGCTCTTCCTTTCCACATTCACATGCCTTCTGGCCTCCCTTTCCTCTCCTCATTGTCACTTTTATTAAATGGTTTTGTTCTGCATGTTGACCCGCAGAGCGATTTCATGAATGAATATACATACAGGAAACTGAGTCGTAGCCCACCTGTGGAGGCCTTTCATTAGAATGGTCTCTGGTTCTAGCCTCAGTTCAGAATACTGCCTGTACCTGAGGACCGAGTCCAGATGTTTCTTTCATCTCTGACTTGAATTTGAAATCCTCCTCAGACTTCAGCCTCCGGGATTGCTCCTGTCCTTGCTCTCCCACTGTCTCGGTGGGGATCCGCCATGAGTGTTGAACACAGGAATGAATGAATGATATATACCCCCAGGTCGCTGGGGCTTTTTCTTGTTTTGCTGAGGTTGGAAAGGCTTGGGAGAGACCCCCTGTATGCAGATACAGAGCTGCATGCAATTGTTTAGATAAACGTGTTCCCCACTTAATTGCTTGGGCATTGAACATTTCACCCTTAATCTGTGGCTTGAGCAGTTAGGAGGATACAATCTGGAGGTGAATCAGAAGATGGCTGAATCCACATGGTGGTGGGCTGGGTTTGGGAGATTTTCCTGGAGATTCTAAAGAAAGATCTAAATTCTTTCAATGGGGAGTGGTAAACATTTTATCAATGGGAGATGGAAAATAAATTGGTTAAACTTTCCCTCCCCCTCAAAACCCATTATTTGAAAAAACAAAAAAGGAAGTGAAGGGAGAAATCCTCCCACTCCCATGCCCACTCACCTCCATAGCCACCTCCTCTTCCAAGAACTAACAGACAAGGTGCCAAGAAGTGTTAGGTACCAGCAGTGCAGCAGTGGTCTCAGAGCTCATTCAAGGATCATGGTGAAAGGCATTCAAAGAGATTGTGGGGGCACAGGGATCTAATTAAGGGGGACAAGTTTAAGGTTTGCCTGGTCCCCTAAAAATTAATGGCACTAGAGAAGATGAGCTTTGGGAACTATAGCTTAATGGATACAACGTGTAAAGAGCTTCAGTGAGTCATGGTGGGAAGAGGCCATGAGGGCAGCAAAGACAGTCTTAGATGATGTTATTAATAGCACTACAGGCTCTAGATTTCCTGTGGTGGTGTTCTTGGCAAGACCAGCGTGGCCAAAGTGGATACTCACAACCTGGAACAGAGGGTCTTGGAGATCCCAGCAAGTGTGGTATGATGAGAGCCTAAAATGATAGGAGGTGTCCTTTGGAAGGACTGTCTTCTTGACTTTAAAAGGGAGAACCCAAATCTGTAGGTGAAATCTTCTTGGCTACAAAGAAGGCCGAGGCCTCCTAAGGTCAAGGTCTCCTCGTCACTTGCAAAGATGTCGAAGAACATATTCAGACATTTCAAAGATGTCCTCATGTCCATCCGTTCCCACTCTGGAATTCTATCAATAAGGTGAGAGTTCCTCTAGTTGGAAAAAAGATCTAAAAAGACTTCCATTTCTCATGTAATTTCTGTAACCTCCAGGACACACCCACCTACTCCTTCCAGGGCTGTAATGAAGCTACAGCTGGTGCCAATTTGTGGAACTCATTAAAGGCTATTTTCCCTTATATACCCCCGGACCAAGTTCCCATGCTCCCTCACCTGATTTCCTGCACTCACCTCCCACCTGGTGTGTTCACACCTGCACGTGCCTTTTACCAACCCCTTTGCCAAAAGGCAGCCAGAGTGACCTTTCAAAGACCTATCAGTTCCTGGCATTTGTCTCCATAGAAAACTGCACTGATCTTCTAACAAATTCTCAGTCCTCCAAAGGCATCCATAATCCTCCCATCCGTCTCTTCTTACCCTTCCAATTGACTGATGCCTGTTCTGCCCTGTCTTTCTGCCCTTCAACCACGCTGCCTCCCTCTTCCTGTGGAGACCCCTCATGGTGCCTGCCTCCAAGCACACGTGATTCCCATTGATGGGAAGACCCTCTTCCTCTCCCCCATCTCACCACTCCAGTTACTCCCACTTATTCGTGAGCTCACAAGCCCCATGGTACACACTCTCCATGCAGCCTGCTCTCTCTTTTCTAGCACTGGCCTCCGTTTCTAGCTGTGGTTGTGTCACGGATGTCCCTCCCCAGCCTGCCTCCAAGCTCTCCATCCATTTAGCTCCAACACCTGACACAGTGCCTGGCACGTAGTAAGCCCTGGCTAGCTTCTAAAGCCACACTGAGGGACTGACAGCGTTTTTAAAATGTCACCACGTAGCCTCCAAACTGTAGGCAGAAAAAGCTTTGCCTGGATTGACATTTTAGAGACGTATTCGTCAAGTTAGATGTGTTCACTGGCTTTACCTTATAAAATTAAAAAAAAAAAAAGGACCTCTGTATCGCTTCGCATCTAACGAAGGCACATGTATACTATTAGACCACATTATGAGCTTAATGGAAGGAGACAAGATTTTTTCGCTAAGAAAATGTATAAGACTTTTGAGGTCACGTGGGAGGAAATAGTCCGTTTGTTGGAGCATTGCTATCTTACTCTATCACAGCCACTAATAAAAATCTGACACGGGGTGAGTCAGAATTGTCTGTCGGAGATGAGTTAGATCTGGCTCATGTTCATACAGACATGAAAGCCAGGAACGAAGAAGCAGGCTTTGAAAGCCTGGGTTGTGGAGGCTGTGTGGTTCACTGCGATGAGCTAAGTGCCCAGGGCCACCGGCAGACATGCAGGCCTGTGTCCTTTGTTCTGGGGTACCTCTTGCACCATGTGGTGAGGCTAGCAGCTGGGAGCAGCTCAGGACAGGACCAGGTGGCATCTTACCTCTCGCACCCTCCTGTGGGCTCCAGTGGGCTCCAGTGGGCTCCAGTGGGTCCCAGGGGACAGCCTGCCTTCCTTGCAAAGCCCAGTAGCACTGGGAGCAGAAACTGGGACCAAAGAGTGAGCATCCTGTTTGACAAGCTGGACCAGCCACCTCTTCTTCAGATTCAGGGGGAGCCCTGGCCTGCTGACTCCTCCCTTCTTCTTTTCCCCTTTCCTCCCTCCCTCCCTCTTCCCTTCCCCTCTCTCCATCCCTGGTGGTGCCCTTTCCTGATGCCCAATTCATCCCTTTTCCTTTCTTACATGCCTGTCTTCTAGAGTTTCTTCTCTCCTCACAATTACTTCCCTTCGTCTGAATCTCCTCTTTGGTCCCTTTGTCCCCGCTCTCTGCTCCTCCTCCCCTTCGCTGGCCCCTGTTCAGCTCCATCCAGACTGCAGGCAGAGCTGGACTAACACGCTCACTCGCTAGCTCAGCCACCCTCCAGAGAAGTCACTCTTCGGTGGCCACCTTCCTGACCCCCTGGTCCTTTCTCCACTTATTCAGCTATTGCTCTGAAGTCTGAGGAGGACAGAGCGGGGCTGCTGCATAATCAGGCCAGAGGAGAAACCAAACCATGTGTCCACACTGTCCCCCAGTACTGCTGCTCTGAGAGCTTTCGGAGTCCTCAACAGGTTTAGGATTTAGGGGCTTCTTCAGAACCGGGAGTGAAAACAGCCATAAGTCAAATGAAATGCTATGGCCCCCCCACAAAAATAATAATCACAAATGAAAACTAAGTTAGCTCTGAAGTCCCAAAGTCGAAAAATTGCCTTGAATCTGTCACTAGAAAGCACCCAAGGCCTCACCCTCTGGGTTCTGGGTGCCCTGGGAATGGCAGGAGGCTCTGATCCCCTTCCCGCTTCATCCACTCCCAAACAACGTCCTCTGAGGTGGTCTTCAAACTTCCTCTGAGAAACTGTCTCTGGGAACTGTAGGCCCTCAGCTGCTGGGACGAATGAGGGTGATATGAGGACCTGATGGGCAGCTTTACCAGGAGACTGTGGCTTCTGGATGCAGTCCTCAGGTCCCATGGTCTGGGTGAGATCAGGGTCTTTCAGTGGAGGAGGACAGATGAGATTTCAGATTTTGAGTTGATTCTGGGATGATTAGTGTTTTGGAGGGCATTGGGTGAAAGTATTTTGCACACGGGAAGGACACGAATTTGGGGAGCCTAGAGTGGACTGTTAAGAGCTGACCTGCATTTCCCCCAGAAACCTTGCTGCTGTCCTTATCTCTGGTACCACAGAACGTGAACTTATTTGGAACTAGAGTCCTTACAGATGCAATCACATTACAGTGAGGTCCTTAGAGTGGGCCCTAATCTCCTGTATCTGACCTCCTTATGTAAAGGGAAAATCTGGACAGAGAGATGCCCCTACTGTCAGTGGTGGGCAGTGCATGAACTTCTAGAACCCTGACAGTAGTGGAAAACAGACTCAGGCTGGGCACTAGGTAAATGGGAGCTCTAGTGGAATTTCAGGTGAAGATGCTGTGGACGTCGGCTTCCCAGGTCATAGTGACATTAGGATTTCAAATACAAGTCAGAGATGAAAGAAACATCTGGACTCGGTCCTCAGGTACACGCAGTATTCTGAACTGAGGCTAGAACCAGAGACCATTCTAATGAAAGGCCTCCACAGGTGGGCTCTCACAGGTGGGCTCCGACTCAGTTTCCTGTATATTCATTCATGAAATCGCTCTGTGGGACAACATGCAGAAAAAAACCATTTAATAAAAGTGACAATGAGGAGAGGAAAGCCAGGCCAGAAGGCATGTGAATGCGGAGAGTGGAAGAGCCAGGGGAGGGTGGGGGAGGGGGGGCGGAAAAACTGAGAATCCCTTAGGCAGGGTCTGCATTTGCATGATGGCAGGTGCGAATAACTTCAACCTGGATGTTTGGGTTTTTTGTTTGTTTTTTGGTCATTGGTTATTATATGACCTCCATGGTAGGTGCTCCACAAAGCGAGTGAAAAGAGGATGCCTGGTACATAGGCATATGGCCATTCCAGAAAAAGAGCTTGGGGTTCTCGCGGAAGCGCGGCATTGGTCCTTGCACTATGGTTTCATAGAAAAGGGATTATGCACCAACTTACTTAAATGAGCATAGGTTGAAATCCTTTACTGAGAATAAATATTTAAAACAGTTATCTCTTAACTAAATCTATCATCAACCATAAATCTATTGCACGAAGGTTACAGGCAATTTAAATGCAATAGCACTCTCTTCAGGGATTTATATAATCCGTGTCTGTCTTGGCACATGAGAATGCAAAGATAGGAAATGGTTTGTAAAAGATCATATAATGGCTTTTACTATACGGTATCAGCAATTTATCATAAAGGAACGGCCTCCAGCTAAAAACTCAGCTTTGAAAAATGCAGAAAAGCAGCAAACATTTACATACCCTCTTGGTGACCAGAGGCCTGCTTTGTCCCTCTAATCATCTCTTTCGTGGTTCTGAGGCCCATGGCGCTCAGTAATTTAGTGTCTTATTCTCTGGAATAGGCCATTGAAGAAATACCAGGCCCAGAGAAGAAGGTCCTGCTGGGTGTCTGAAGAAAGTACAACCTTTTAGATGAAGCTTTCTGGGGAATTTGTTAGTGGTTTGGTCTGCTTCTGATAGGAAGGGAAATTTTTTTTTTTTTAGATTTTATTTATTTATTTTACAGACATAGATCACAAGTAGGCAGAGAGCAGGCACAGAGAGAAGTGGAAGCAGGCTCCCCGCTGAGCAGAGAGCCAGACATGGGGCTCAATCCCAGGACCCTAGGATCATGACCTGAGCCGAATGGAGAGGCTTTAGGAAGAGAAATTTTTTTAAGACTATTTTCTCTTTGAATCTATTTTGAGGTTTGGTTTGTGGTTCTTTCTGACTTCTCATGAAGATGGAATTACTTCTGAGGTTGGTTGTCAGGAACCGCATATCAAATCGAGCTATCTTGTTAGCCATAAATACGTAAATAAAAAAATAAAAGCTCAAGTGTTGGTATAAAGCTATTATGCTTTTCAAAACCTTTAACTATAATTCCTGTATCGTGGTCATTCTTTATCAGATCAAACAGGAGAGAGGTGGCAGAAACGCACTTTCAGGTTAATTTTTTTTACAAGGAAGATGGACTTCTGAACCTACTTTGTTATTCCCTTTCATTCAGTTTCCCTGTACCTCCTTTTCTATGAATTGTAACGGTAACCCCTCATTATTTTTATTGTTGGCACGTGCTTTGTGAACCATAAAGTGTACGCTATAAATGGGAGTGCTTTTCTTTTTTTGCAGTTTACAAAAAACTAATTTTTTTAAATTTATTTTTTATTGATTTTCAGCATAACCGTATTCATTCTTTTTGCACCACACCCAGTGCTCCATGCAAGCAGTGCCCTCTATAATACCCACCACCTGGTACCCCAACCTCCCAAACCCCCACCCCTTCAAAACCCTCAGATTGTTTTTCAGAGTCCATAGTCTCTCATGGTTCAGCTTCCCTTCCAATTTCTCCCACCTTCCTTCTCCTCTCTAACTCCCCATGTCCACGAAAAACTAATTTAAAAACATTCATCCACCAGAGTACCCAAAGGGCTCCCACATAAACTATCTGTCGTTACATTATGTCTTTCTGCTTTCGCTTCTATTGCTGTCCAAACAATGTTTTAAAACATTCTTTAAAATGGGCCTTTTTAACAAGATTTTTACAAAAGATTTAATTTATTCATTTGTCAGAGAGATAGCACAAGCAGAGGGAGAGGCAGGCAGAGTGGGAAGCAGGCTCCTGGTAAGCAAGAAGCCTGATGGGGGACTCGATCCCAGGATGCTGGGATTATGACCTGATCTGGAGGTAGACAATTAACCAACTGAGCCATCCATGTGTCCCTGAAATGGGCATTTTTGACATTTCCTGATAGCACCTACACACTCATGAATCTCAGATTCATGATATATGGGGCTAGTGGACTTGACAATCATGGAGTCAAGCATGCTGGATTTGACTCACGGGCCTGTCACTGTGAATTTGGGTGTCTTGCTAAACTTGCTACATAGAAACCCAAGCATGTAAGAATTTGCAGGATTGTGACAGTTCAGTGGTATAATGTATACATATAAATACCTAAACCAGTGTCTCTCACAAAGTAGGTCCAAATAGACCAGCTCCCCTCCTGCCTTCATTCTGTCCTTGGAATTCCGTCCCTTGGGAGAAGTTCCTACTGCCTTTGTTACAAGAAATGAACGATATTTACTACACTGTTGGTGCATAGCATGGATCAAGACATTGAGTGATAGTATTAACATACTTCTTGAACTGCCCATTGCCCCCTAAGCACCAAATAAAATGTCATGCTCTGGGGAAACCAAAGTGAGAGGTCCCCAACTTTTAGGAGTTATGGACAGGAGAGAGATGCAAATACTGTGTCATTGTAGAACCAGGGTAACTAATGTCTAAACCAGGAAGAGAATGTGTATGGAAGAAAGGCACTGATGATGTATAAAGCCATTTGGCTGGTTGGTGACTTCCCTCAGACTGACAATTTGCCATGAAAACTTCCAGGCAAATTTGAGATCTTTATTAGTGACAATATGGCTATAGCCTTAAGGGGAAGAAAAAAACCAGAAACCGAAAACCAAAACACACATGCACACAAACTGTTGGTCTTGTGTCTTTTCACAAATAATGACAGTTATCAGAAATTTTATCTTTAAATGGGGAAAACAGCAACTGAAAATGTATTTCATTTGATTCATCACAGAATATGGTGTTTTTGTTCATTTCACACCATTTTTGTTAAGTTTTATTTAAATTAATGCAATCTGAGATAAAGTGTTAATATTCCTGAGGGTATGGACATTGTATACAAATGAACCCAGCTAAGTGGGCTCCTGGACAGGGTCTGATCTATTTATAAAAGTAGCTGAAGCTAAGTGGTTTGTTCCAGAAGAAGATAACGCCTTCCCTCGGTCGCATTTGCCTTCTACAGCCTAAGTGGGAGTTAATACGTTCACTTGTCTCCTTCAATTTTGTCCAGAGTGTGTTAAAGCAGTCATAGGGGACCTGGGTAGTTTTGCCATCTGCCTTCTCATAACAATGCCTCAGTTTTCTCCTGGAGAATCAACGTTCCCGCTTTCAGTCCATGCACTTAGTCAGCGGCAACTTCACACTGGTTCCTGACTCTAGCAGTGGCATGTCACCCACTAATGGCCTTTGAGAACATCACTGAGTGAGCCGTGAGTTTAGTAGATGCACGAGACCTTTACTGGGTCGTGAGGAGGTGGGTCTCTGAATAACTAGCCCGAGATCCACTTGTGTGTGGTGGAACAAACGAGCAGTGATGTGTTGGCCAGAGTGCCCATCCTAGAGAGCCCTGAATGCCAGACAAAAGCATTTGAGACTATTTTTTCAGGCAACAGGAAGCCAGGAAGCTAGTTTTGAAAAGCAGCACATGAAAATGTGTGTTTTTGGAAGATTAGTTGGGCAGCTGTGTGTACAATAGAGTGGAGGGAGGAGAGAACGCGATCCCTGAGTGCATTTAATCTTTATGATGCAGTGTAATTTATTATGAAGTTGAATTTGCATCCTTATCCAAACGTAAGGGAAACTCCTGTCCAAAACTGTAAATGTTTTTTGGTTGCCTTTTTTTTTTTTTAAAGATTGTATTCATTTATATGACGCAGAGAGAGATCACAAGCAGGCAGAGAGGCAGGCAGAAAGAGAGAGAGAGATTCAGGCTCCCAGCTGAGCAGAGAGACTGATGCAAGGCTCGATCCCAGTACTTTGAAATCATGACCTGAGCCAAAGGCAGAGGCTTAACCCACTGAGCCACCCCGGTGCCCCTGGTTGCCTTTTTAAGCATTCCCTGTCTCACATGAAGTGATTACAAATTTGCAGATGTGCATTAAAATGATGTATTCCAAAATGTTAATAGAGGAATTAAAAAACTTATTAAGTAAAATATTATCATTTTTGTTGATTTGAAGCCTATTTGACAAGGGACATAGCATTCTGGTGCATATATGTAAACATGAATAAGTATTTTTTAAAAAAATCTTTATTTATTTATTTGACAGAGATCACAAGTAGGCAGAGACAGGCAGAAAGAGGGAGGGGGAAAAAGGTTCCCCGCTGAGCAGAGAACCTGATGTGGGGCTTGATCCCTGGACCCTGAGATCATGACCTGAGCTAAAGGCAGAAGCTTAACCCGCTGAGCCACCCAGGTGCCCCTAAACATGAATAATTCTTAAAGGTTCCTCTACTCACTTATATAGAAGCCCTTTTCCAAACAGAAGATTAAATCTCTCTTGGCTACTCCTATCAGCTTATTCTGAATTATTTTCCATCCAGAAACATGAACTAGAAAACCACAGTTTTTACACAGTGTTTGGTTTTCCACCAAGAGAATCACATAATTGGTGGTGATTCAGTGTGGTGTGTTGCTAAAAGCATTTCCAATGCTGTGGATACAAGAGGGTACTGCAGAGAGGTAAGGAAACAGGAGAAAAGGTATGGCTCTCTAATGAGCACTTTATTCTAGAATTTTCCTCCAGCCTTGGGAGCTCACCACTCACAAGTGTGTGCTGGTGCCTTGATCTCATGGGCCACAGTGCTCAGCATCTTCCAGCTGCTTTTTTAGTGAATACATATGTAACAATTGATTTCTTGCCCCAGACGTTGAGAGAAAAATCTGTTCAGAGGGATGGACACTCTAAACCAACACCAGAAAACACTCTCTGTAGTCTTTTGTTAAATGAAAAAATATGGCCAAAAAACCACTTTTGACAGTCTACTACATACAGCAAAATGTAAATCTTAATTGAAATATGTTCTCTCAGCTGTGCTTAAGCAACTGAGTCCTGAGCTTTTCAGGTTTTCAGTCTGAAAGAGTACACCTCTGGTGCTCTGAAAGGGAAGAGAAAGGACACCCTGTTCTCCATATAAATTAAAGAAGAGAAATCTGTGCATTTAAGTGGGCCATATAAAATTTATCAAGCAATTACCTCCTAACTCCTTCCTATCCAAATTACCTGATATTTTCTCCCTACTCCTTTATTCCACGTTACTGCCTTTTCCAGGATTCTGTCTCACATCACAACAGGACTTCTGTTATTTCCTTCTTGCAAGCTAGTTTTGTTTTCTGCATCTAAAAAAATGAACAATCACTGTGTATTTCAATTCCCATTTTCCTCAAATGCATTGATTCTTCTTATCTATTACTCTTTTCTCATACTCAGTGTCTTTGTCTTTATGGGGTTTGTACTTTGCTTTTCCCCATCCTTTACTGCCATTATATAATCAAATCTAATAACTTCTTAGAGAAAGTTAAAAATTCCTGCATAGCCACACGTGAACACAAAGTCACTGATTTTTAGCAAACCTATAAGATAGTCAGACATCCATTCAATTTCTTTTTTTTAAGATTTTATTTATTTATTTGACAGAGAGAGATGACAAGCAGGCAGAGAGGCAGGCAGAGAGAGAGAGGAGGAAGCAGGCTCCCTGCTGAGCAGAGAGCCTGATTTGGGGCTCTGTCCCAGGACCCTGGGATCATGACCTGAGCCGAAGACAGTGGCTTAACCCTCTGAGCCACCCAGGCGTCCCTCCATTCAATTTCTTAACTGAGTCTCAAATGCATCCTGAGTTCTAACCTAAACCTACGTTCTACTTGTTACACGTTCTTATATGACCAAATTCTTTCAGTTCAGTATTTTGTAACATTTAAATATTAATCAATTGATGCTTTGTCTGTGTATTTCTATGAAAATAATTTGAATACTGTAGATTTATTGTTATATTTATAGATTAATAATCAAAGTTTCATCAGTTGAAGTTTTTGGAAATTTCATATGTAATGATTAACCTAAAATGATACTGCCCAAAATCCCGCTGATATCAAGGCCCAACACCTGATTATAGCCAAACCTGTGGTGGATAGTTCCACGGGAAATTGCAGTTACTTAACACTGATAGCATCTCATGCTCTATCTCTCATTTTAGAATGTGTCCAACACAACCCAAAATTGTAGGAGAGTTAATGTCCTCTGAGGACAGCTCTCAGTGAAGTGGAAATAAGAACCATAGATAAAATTGTCAGTTTTCAGGTCTTCATGAGGACAACTTAAAGAAGTTTCTCAGGACCTTTCAGTAAAAGCAAGCCTTCATTTTCTATCCACAACAATTATATCAACAATGTACCTCTTTGACAAAGTTGCTTCTTCACTGTATCACTTTCCCATTCTTTTCTACCTTGGATAATCTCCCAGATAAACTAACAGTACTCAAATCCTTTGTCCTACACTTTGCTCTCAGGATAAATGGAGCCAAAAGACTTAGATTAATATCAAGTTCTGAATGGGATATTAGAGCTATTTCTGTCCAGATTTTCATAAACATAGGGACCTTTGAATTATCAGGCTATAAATAAGTTCTAAATGGAGGGGGCAAAAGCAAAAAGTAGAAATTTTTCAGTTTGATTTTTAATCATGATTAATTGACTTTATTGATTATTAAAAATACTAACATTATAAAAGTGTGGATCTTTGTAAAACAATGTCATAATGTAAGAAATAAGTTGCATAGTCCTTTGGAGAAATTTAACCAAGTGTTCAGGTGCCATCTAATTTCTTGTTTACTCCAGAACTTTGGTGTGCATTATCTTGACGAATAGGATTTTGAAGTCCAGACAGACTAACAGAAACCTGATCCAAATGTGTGTGTTTATATTTCTGCTTTTGTTGTAAAAAAAAAAGTGTGATTGCTGGTTTAAAATGGTAAAACTAATAATGTTCATGGCCTCTATTATAAATTTTCTAATTGTAGGGGAAAAATCCAACAAACATAGAATTAATTGATTTGCAAATCATCAAAGAGCTACAGGATCAGGTAGTGGTATGTTCTGATTCAACAGCATCATAATGCAGGATTTTATACGTGTGGCTAATGGATATTTTCATGAATGTTTGCTAGCTAGTCAGCCAATACAGAGAAATATTAGGTAGGGTAATTACTCACAGTTGTGTTTAATAAAATGAGAGAAAATTATCAAATGACAGTAATAATAATAATCCTACAGCAGGCTAAATAATTCAATGATAATTCCAAGTATTAATCCAGCTTTCTTCCCTGATTATGACTCTTCTCTCCTTTATCATAATGGGAGTAGCAGATTGTCTGCAAGGAATTGTGAAAACCCAGCAGTGACTTTGGCAGTGAAGGCCTCCCATCCATTTTGATAGGTTAAAATGATTCTGGTTGGTCTTGAGCAAATGTGTCAATTTTTTTTTTCTGTGTGTGTCATAAAGAAAGAAGCAATAGTAAATTCTTGCTGTTATTCCATGGAGCCAATAAAATCATACTGCCAACAAGAGGCTGTTGACACCGTAAGTGTAGTTAACTGTCTTGAAATACTAGGCCTCGAAATAAAATTCCAATATTTCACATAACCTCTTTCTTTTTAAAGAAAAAAGAAAACAAAACAAACAACTATACTGCTTACCTTTAGGGCCCTGCTGTTGTGTAACTATTCTTGAACATGTCTACTGTAAGTGTATATATATATATTTTTTTTCTGTGCAATAAATTCTTTTAGAGATAAATTTGGATTGCAAATTATTTTGGGGGAGGCATGGTATTTGGGGCTCGTCTTACAAGTAAAAAGGTCTAAAAGAAAGAAGAAAAACATTTTTTATTACAGCATATTTACATCTGTCCAAAGTACTTATTTACTATAGTACTGACTAATGTATAATACTGTACACAAAGAAAGAAGTTAAATGAGTTATAATGCAGTCGAAGTGTAGCTGGCCATTTTAAAACTTACCACTGAATCTTTCTGGTATGAAATGTGATATCTGGCAATCTGGTCCAGTTCATTACATCAGGTCATTTGTATGTTCTTATTACCATTTTGATAGCATAGCACATTTTATAACCCATACATTTTACAATGGAACTATGATGCATGTATTTTCAAAAGTATAGACATACATGAAGCTATGAGGTCAAAAAAGATGAATGTCCGTAGTACCATATAGACTCAACAAATAAAAGTGTCCAAGGCTCTGAGTGAGATTTATGAATATTGTGTAAGATTAGGCCAACATGTGGTTTTGTATAAATAATCTGTTCTTAAATTAGAATTACAGTCGTTGAGTACAGTGTTGAAAATGGCAGATAGATTTTAGCTATCTTTGCTCACTAGGGAAAATGGAAAAATGTTGAGTTTGGTCAGATTTTCACTTACCTTCTGAAAAATCTTACGTTTGAGAGAGAGAAGCCTTCTGAAATAAGAATCCTTAAAGACATAACCCCTTTGGCACAAGTTTTCAAGAAACTTGTTTGATGTTGTAGACAATTATATGGCACACGTACTGTTCTAGATGTTTCATGCCAAAATATGTAAGCCATACCAAGGCTACATATACATATAGAGATGTTCCTCAGCTTACAAGGGGGCTATGTACAGAGACACCCATAAGAAATTGAAAATGCATTTAATACCCCTAAACTATCAAATATCATAGCTTACCTTAAGCTTATTTAAACATACTCAGAACTCTTACATTTGCCTGCATTTGGGCAAAATCATCTTAAGCAAAGCCTATTTTATAACAAAGTATCAAATATCACATGCAATTTATTAAATATTACACTAAAAAAAAGAAGAATCGTTATATATAGAATGGTTGTAAGAATATCAGGTGTTCACCCCTGTAATCTTCTAGCTGACTGGGAGCTGTGGCTCAATGCCCCTGCCCAGCATCACAAGATGGCACCATACCACATGACACTGGCCCTTTTTATAAAGACCCAAATTCAAAGTTCAAAGTTCAGATTCTACTGAATCACTTTCACTTTCACATCATTGCCAAATATTTCATAAGTTGAATCATTGTAAATCAGGAGCCATCTGATTTGAAAGTTAAATCACAGTCACCCATATACACACAAAAAAAGGCCTTCATGTAGGGCCATCGATGTATCTCTAAACAACATAGCATTATATATCAACGGCAAAAAATGGATGCGAAGGGGACAATTGCTTTGCGTCAGTACTCTGAGCAGTAACATACATGGCCTTACTCACCTAGCAGAACTCCAGAGCTAGCTGATGGCAAGAAATTTTACAAATGTTTGCTGAACAGCTTAAGCACTATTATTTTTAACTTAGTGTGCATATCTGTTTTCTCAAGATATGTTAATTTATTTTATTGACTTATTACAAAACCAAATAATTTCCTCTTATTTAAGTGGCAGGTAAATAGAATTCTCTTTAATTTAAATCAAATGGCTTTTTAGGTTAAATATACTAAAAATTCTGAAACTTGTATTGCTTATGAATCTTTTATTGGAATCCTTATCAAGTTGTATTTTTCAAGTTTTTCCTAAATAATCTTCAATGAATTGAAAATAGTTTTTGGATTTTATTCAAGGCTATTAACACACAATTTCACTTTGTAAAATATAGTGCTAAACGTTCAACCAAAACGTTGTGTCTTTTTTTTTCCACTACCACATCCTCCATCTACGGACTGGATTCTCTCCCCAACTAGCACATATATACCATTGTCTATCTTTAGGATAAGTAAGGGTCATCTTTTGTCTTTATTCTATTCCTCGTATGCTTCTGAACTTGTTGAATTTTAATACAGTCACACCATAAGCATCACATATTTGATTCCCCTTTAAATAGTAAACAGTGCACAACCAGAGCATACCTTCAAAGCTATCATTATACTTACTCTGATATATTATTTTTGTATTTTTGTAAATTAAAATAATTAAATTATAGAACAAGAGTTTCAGGTGGTAGGTGTTGTAAGTTTTACCCAAACTGACTTTTGTCAAACTCGTTTTGGTCATCATATATGTTAAGTAGTTTTCTCAGGGTTATTTTTAGAATATCCTTGTATAATGAATATTTACACTGATATCTAGTATAAAAACCTTGCAATTAATTTTAGAAACATTAAGATATTGAAAATCAATCTACTTCTTTAATTCATTAAAGACATTTTTGGCTTGTTTCCAGTACTTTCTTACTGGTTAAAAAATGAACTTGAAATCGTCTGAATTTAATTATTTTATGGCACTTTCCCTTTGATAAATACAAAGACAATATTCTATATTAGCTATCTGAGAAGAATTTATTTTTTTAATTTTATTTTTTTGTAAGAGAGAGAGTGATAGAGACCACAAGCAGGGGGAGCAGCAGGGTGAGGGAGAAGCAAACTCCTGGCTAAGCAGGGAATCTGTTGCAGAACTGAGTCCCAGGACCCTAAGATCTTGACCTGAGCTAAAGGCTCAGGCGTTTAACTGACTGAGCCACCCAGGTGTTCCAATCTGAGAAGAGTTCTGTATGTTATCCTATTAATATGCAGTTTAAAGTCTAGGTAATTAACTTAATTTTTTAGTGGCTATGTTCCAGGCAGAGAGTAAGAAAGAAATATTAAATCAACCATATTCTATGCATTCTAAATGAAAATAATTAATCAATCATAATAAATCCTTCTATTTATGGAATATCAACTTATAAGCTTTCCTCCATATGAACAATGCCAAATACCAGAATAAAGGGTCATCTAATACAAATAAAGGATAGAATTAAAAAATTCTGGTAAGCCATTTAATTTTGAAAAATGGAGCTATCTTGTTGCTGAGTTGTGGTTTTCAGTCACATAATAACTGATAAGTGTAGAAGTAAGGTGAGTGTTACGCGAGATGAGAAATGGTATATAATTAAGATATTTTTAAAAGTACAGATAAATACAAATTTGTAAACATAGCATTATGGAGGAATAAAAATAAATGATAGCTACACACTCTAATGTCAATAAATCTTGGAAAGTTAATAGAGAAGTAAAACAAGGACAGTGCAAAAATTATGGTACATTTTTATGAAGTTCAAACAAATTCTGTGAAACCGTAGATGGACTTAAAGATACTATTATGTATCAAATATTGTAAAAACTAAGCAAGGAAATAGCAAACATAAAGTAACCAAAGCATACAAACTTGGGTAGATACAATAGGTGTGATCATTTTCTACTTCATAAAGAGATGAGTTAATAAATAAATAAAAATAAGTAGAATTTTTAGAAGTTAATAAAACTGTGCCTGTTATTATCTTAGCTATATAAAATATATGGTTTTCTAACAAAAACGCTTATCTTAAAAATATTTAAAAATAAATTTCAGGCTAATCATAAGGTTCTATTTACTTTCCCACTGAAGGAAAAGCTGGTTGTTATAGTTGTAGTTGTTTATTTGTTTTAGTCTCCTCCTAGTTTTTATTATTATAATGTGGAATGAGGAATGTTAGATTGAAAAGTGAATTATTTTATAGACAAAAATCATTACTTGATTCACCTCCTGGTACAGCAGATGGATCTCCTGAAAACATGCCCTTTTGCCTTATGGAAGAGTAACAGTTATGCTTACTTTGAAACATACTTGGTGGTGGCCCTAAATAGTGACACCATAGTAAACTTTTTGAATATTTGCAAGTAATTTTTATAGTCATAGGGCTCCAAAAGGCACTACTGGTATCTTAGCAGGTATTTCAATAAAGCTAAAAGTTGCCTCACTGTTTAAAAATATTAATAAGGCACAAAACATGGCAGAAGTATTTTCCTCAGATATTATTTTTTTCCATATGCTCCTGATTCCAGACATGAAAGTTATTTTTTTAAATTTTTTTATAAAAGATTTTATTTATTTCTTTGACAGAGATCACAAGTAGGCAGGGTCAGGCAGAGTGAGAGGGGGGAAGCAGGCTCCCTGTTGAGGTGAGAGCCCGATGTGGGACTTGATCCAAGGATTCTGGGATCATGACCTGAGCCGAAGGCAGAGGCTTTAACCCACTGAGCCACCCAGGCGCCCAACAAGTATTTTTGATAGATATATATATACAATGTATTTTCCAGTTATAAGAAGAATGGTTCTGCTATTTTTAACCTTTTTAAAAAATTACATAATTATTTTAAAATTTTATTTTTTAATGTTTTACTTTTCTTTACTTTTTTTTTTTAAATATTTTATTTATTTATTTGACAGACAGAGATCACAAGTAGGCAGAAAGGCAGGCAGAGAGAGAGAGAGAGAGAGAGAGGAAAGCAAGATTCCTGTGGAGCAGGGAGCCCGATTCAGGGCTAGATCCCAGGACCCTGAGATCATGACCCGAGCCGAAGGCAGCAGCCCAAACCACTGAGCCACCCAGGCACCCCAATGTTTTACTTTTCAATATACTACTTAGAATATAAAACCTATTCTATTTGGTACAAAGTTTACCGATTAAAAAATGGTAATTTTCTCATTGTGTCTTCCCCTCTCATTGCTTTATTTTGATTAAAAAATTTCACAATAAACATAACTGATGCTTTCCTTTTGATAGTCCCTCTGTTGGTCATATTGTATATGAGCCATGACAATTAGTTTTACAACATTTATTCATGTTTGTTGATATGTTTTATCATAACTAATTTTCCCTCCCTTATCTAGATTCCCCAGCTTTCAGACAGGTGGACACTTCAATAAACCATACCCAAGGGATGTATCAAGTACTTCTTAGACATTCTCTCAGATCCTTGAGGTCTCATTTTGCTTAATATTAACAAACTTATTTTAAAGTTTATATGGAGAGGCAAAGACTCACAATAGTCAACATAGTGTTGAAGGAGAACAAAGACTGAGGACTGACTTCAAAGTTTACCATAACGACGGGGCACCTGTGTGGCTCAGTGGGTTAAGCCTATACCTTTGGCTCAGGTCATGATCCCAGGGGCCTGGGAACGAGTCCCATATTGGGCTCTCTGCTCAGCAGGGAGCCTGCTTCTCCTCATCTCTCTCTCTGTCTGTCTCTCTGCCAATTTTTGATCTCTCTCTGTCAAATAAATAAAATCTTTTTTAAAAAGTTTACCATAATGATAATTGTATGCAAGATATTGTAATACCACAGAAAGACTAGATTAAGGGAACTGAATATATATTATCAATTATATTTTATATTTAACATAAAAGCAAAAGCAATACAAGAGAGCAAAATACAATCTTTTAAACAAATGGTTCTGGAGTAATGGTGAAGCTAAATGTAAATATATAAAATAAAAATAAAATAAAATAAAAAAATAAAAAAAAATCCAGGCAGATATCATACACTCTTCACAAAAATTAAATCAGATTGGATTATAAACCTAAACATGAAACATCTAGAAGGTAATATAGAAGAAAATTTAAATGACCTTGGTTTTGGAAATAACTTTAGCTACAAAAGCACAAGCACTGAATTTAAAAATGTCTACTCTGTGAAACAATGCCAAGAGAACGAAAAGGCAAAGCACAGACTATGAGAAAAAATTTGCAAAATACACATCTGGCAAAGGACTGTTAATCAAAAAGACACAAAGACCCCTTAAAACTCAACAATGGGGGAAGAACCTAATTAAAAATGAGCCAAAGACCTTAGCAGATACCTCACAAACTAAAATATTACAGATTGCAAATAAGCATATAAAAAGATGCTTCACATCATATGTCATCAGGAAAATGCAAATTAAAACAAAAAAGAGACACCAGTACATACCCAGAATCCAGAACACTGACAACAGAACACGAAATGTTGGTGAGGATGTGGAGCAACGGGAATGTTCTTCCATGTCTATTGAGAATAAAGAATAGAAAGCAACTTGGCAGTTTCTTACAAAACTAAACATATTCTTGCCAGATGATTCAGCAGTAGCAGTTCTTGGTATTTATCCAAAGAAGATGAAATCTATACCCACAAAGATGTCTATAGTAGTTTTATTCATTACTGACAAAAGCTTGGAAGCAACCAAGATATCCTTCCATAGGTTAAAGGTCAAATAAAGTGTAGTACATGCAAACAATGGAATATTATTTAATGATAGAGAAATGAATTACCACGCCATGAAAGATATGGATATAAATATTTAATAAATATTTGATTTTAGGCTTCTACCAGTCTATCAATAGTATTAGTATATTTTAACAGTGAATGCTCAGCATTCACGAATTTACCTAATAAAATATTTTGGGTTCAATATTTTAAATACTTCAACCTCTATGATTATATTCCTAATAATTTTGAATTGGGGTAAATAAACCTTAATTTTTTGTAACTTGTTTCTTATTGCAAAAGAGCTCAATGAAATTTTAGAAAATAAAAATTTACCAAAAAAAAGTTTAGTTTATTATTGCCAAATAATTTAAAACTTTACCATATATTCAAATACATATATTTTTCTAAATTGATTTATAGGCTACTAAAACCAAAAACTTTTAGTTATACTAGATTTCATATCATGCAATCAATGCCAGAAAGCCATCTGGCGATGACTTGTCTTAAATAGAGTTAAGATGGGTGTTATTACAATGCAAGATGGAAACAAAGATAGTATAACAATTGAGTGTTACATAACTTTTCTGTTTTGAGCAAGTTACTAATCTACAAAAGGCTTTTATCGGTTACACACTTGGGAATTTAACAAAACTTTTAAACTAGCATGTGCGACTCATTCCTAGAAAACAACACAATCAATAACACTTTCTTTAGATAAAATCATGACTATTTCTCCATTTGAATAAAAAGGTAGCAACCCCAATAAGTTTATTGAACATGAAAAGTTGAAATGCTATAATGCTCCTAAGGAATTAAATGATCCAGTCATGAATTACAAAAAAAGGATATAAATTACTAAAGATTTTGTTTAATGTAATGTACAACTGCCCGTTATTGTTCAATAGTGTAGGCTTGTACAAGAACTCTATAAAAGAACTCCACTTCTAAACCGTGGAAAATATGTTCCCTTTCCCCCTATATACAACTATTAAGCCATTCATTTAGCTTTTAAAATATCCACTTAATACAGGCTTTTTACTCATTTGAACAGGCAGCAGGGCTCTATTCTTATTGCTTACATCTGAAGGATAGACTTCTAGCGTAAGAGGTAAAGCCTGTAAAGTAGCCAAATAATAACAACAAAGTACAGTTAATGATCCCTTACAATCTGCCAGCTACCTTTCTGAGAATACTTCAATTAATAAAACATATAAAATACCTGACCACAAAGAGCTTGCATTCTTTTGAAATATAATAGTGAAATAAACCAATAATAGAGGGGCACCTCGGTGGCTCAGTCCATTTAGTGACTGCCTTTGGCTTGGTTCATGATCTCAGGGTCCTGGGATGTAACTCCCCAGCAAGCTTTCTAGGCAGTGGGGTGTTTTCTTCTTCCTCTGCGGCCTCTCCCAATTCTCTCTCTCTCTGTCTCCAATAAGGAAATAAACCAGTAATAGAATAATCATTGATGGTTGATGGTGATAAGTGTTACAAAGAAATACAAGAAAGGTAAAAGCCATTGGAGAATGCTGGGATGAAAGTTAATTTTATTTTGTGTTGGGTGGTTATATCTCATTTATGAGATGTTATTTGCACAAAGACCCAGGAAGTGAAGGAGACATGTCACCAAAAGGATATGGATGGCTTATAAGCACATGACAAATTTCTCAGCATTTAGACATTAAAGAAATACAAATTAAAATCATAATGAGACATGCTTACATATCTATTAAAATGGCTAAAATTATAAAGGCTAATTGTACTTCGTCTGAGCTAGATTGAGAAGCAACAAAAAATCTAAACTGTTGTTGGCATATATCATGATACCATCACTTTGGAAAATAGTTTGAAAATTTTTTAAATGCAAAATATGTTACAGTTACACAAATAACCATTTTACTTCTAGGCATTTAACCAAGAGAAACAAACCCTATGTTCATACAAGGACTTGTATATGAATTTCGTAGCAGCTTTAAGAATTGAAAACAGTGGAAATGTTCATCAATGTCCATCAATAGAGCAAAGACAAATTATGATCTATTCTTTTAAGAGATTACTATTCAACATCAAAATGAACTATTTACAATTGGAGATTCTCAAAGTAATGATGCTGAGAAAAGAAAAGCCAGGCAATGAATAGTATATACTGTGTGATTCCATGACTATAAAAAAATCTAGAAAATACAATTTTATATATAGTCACAGTCATCAAATATATTGGTGTGATTTTAGTGCCTTCTTCTGTGCTCCCATAGCTTCCTACACTTGGATCTCCGAGCATTTGTTACACCATGCGAAATACGAACTCTTTTTCTTTATTCTGTCTTACAGGAAAAAGAATCCTTGAAATTTTATGGACATTTGAACTCTTAGTTATTAGCAGAAATTCTATCACACAGTAAATTTCCAAATATAAAAGCCAGAGTTTTACAATGACTTCTAAGCTTTTACATGATCTAGCCACTCATGTGACCTCTGTGACCTCTTTCCCTGCTACTCTTCAGTCCCTCACAGTGGCCTCCTTGCTATTCCTCAGATATGCCAGGCACGATCCAACCTTATGGCCTTCAAGATAGCCAATTCCTTTGCCTGGAGTGACCTTATTGCTGATAGTTCTGGGCAAATTCATCACCTTTCCATACGTTTGTTCAGTTGTCAGCTTCATTGTAACTACCCTGATCTTCCTATTAAAATTCTTACCTCCCCATCCCCTGCCTAGCAACCTTGATTTTTCTCACCCTGATCTAATTTTTATTTTTCCCCATTGTACTCATCATTTTTGAATAAACTATGCAACTTTTATTAAGGTTTATAGCTTTTAATTGTCTCACCCTTTAAAAGAAAAGTTCTACAAAGCCAAGTATTTCATTTACCAGTGTAGTCTGAAGTAATATCTGCCATATAATAGGTTCAGTAGACTATGGGTAAATTTCAGAAAAAATTAATGTTGAGAGTATACTGAATTTCATGTCATTTCAATATTTTTTCCAAAAAATAAACTATGTAAAATATATTTTAAATTTACTTTCAAAATATTTTATAGCATATAATGGACAATATACATATGCCTTAAAAAAACAATCATATAAATAACCATTTCATACCTACTTAAAAATTGCATAATACCACACTCGTAGATCCTCTCTGAATGCTCTAAAATAACCCTTTAAAGGAAAAACATTTTTAAAAATAACAGATTTTTTGGCAAAGAATTTAATAAAAAAAAAGTTTCATTCATCTATGTAGATCATAATAAATGTTTTTAATAGGCATGAAATTATAACTCTGAAGTGTGCTAAAATGAAACCACCTGCTAAGGGTGAGAGAACAAAAATAAACATCATTTTTTCAAATAAGAGGAATTTATTACCTTTGAATCAAAGCATGTGGATTTGTTCAAACTGGCAATAAAGGAATATGGATACACAATCAATAGAATGTCATATTTTAGATGTCTAAAAGACTTCAAAGTGAAGAGTATACATTTTTTAAATGCTACATAATAAGAAGATGACAAGATGTGACAAATAGCATTTTAAAAGCTCTACTCATAAAGGAACGGAAGGTGTCATTTCCCTATAATTTTATATATGTCATTAATTTACTGTATCTGGATACAACATATTACCAAACAGATGTTCATCAAAGTCTAAATCATTTTTAATGGAACATAATATTTTGAACCTACATCTATTAATCATTTTTTCGATCTAACTTTTATAGTCTCGCTAAACATTTTATCCATTGTCGACAAAATTTAAAAAAGTAGGATAAAAAGTCGTGTTCGGAAAAGTAGATTTTCTTTGAAGTTTGCATTTAAATGAAAATATTTGCTGATATTTTAAAACTTTAAATGTAATTTTATATATATCTGACCTATCAGATGATATAAAATTTTTGGAGAAAATATGACATATTTTTTTGATCTTGGTTGAAGGTATTAATAAAGAGCAACTGTTTGTATTATTTGTAATGTGATATCTTAGTTAATAAACATGAATAACTGGTATAAAATATGTTTTTTTAAAAATTTTATTTATTTCCTTGACAGAGATCACAGGAAGGCAGAGAGGCAGGCAGAGAGAGAGGAATGGAAGCAGGCTCCCTGCTGAGAAGAGAGCCCACTGTGGGACTCAATCCCAGGTACCTGGAATCATAACCTGAGCCGAAGGCAGAGATTTTAACCCACTGAGCCACCCAGGCGCTCTAAAATATGTTCTTTTTTTATATAGAATTATAGTTCTTGCAAAAATACGGAACTAGCTGGAACTGAATGCCTCCTTCAAAGTCAGCTCTGGAGAAATTATGCAAGTGTAATGTAGAACTATTTCGGATATGAACCAAAAACAAAGAAATGATGATAAATTCCTTAAAAGACTCAAAGTTGCTCTTGACTGGTATGTTTCAAGCTCTATTCCTGGTTTGAGGACAGTTTTTAACAGGCCTGTCACTGTAGAAATCAGCTGGATGTCTAGAGGCTATCAGAACTGTGCAAAAACCTTGAAGGGGTAAAGACTTGAAAATTCTTTAGAGAGATTAGCTCCCTAAGGCATTATTCATCCACACATTTTCCTCCAAGCAATTAAGGCTGATGGATGAGGGGCACCTGAGGGGCTCTCTCATCACCTGGGTGGTAGGTTAAGACTCTGCCTTCATCTCATGTCATGGTCTCTGGGTCCTGGGATCCAGCCCCACATCGGGCTCTGCTCAAAAGGAAGCCTGCTTCCCTCCCTGCTTGCCTGCCTCTCTGCTTACTTGTAATCTCTCTCTCTCTCTCTCTCTGTCCAATAAATAAATAAAATCTTAAAAAAAGGCTTATGGATGCTAAATTATGAAAACTGTTCCCTCCAAATGATGCTTCTTCATAAGGATTTAAGAATTTAAAATTGTAAGAATTTAAAATTAAAACTTGATTGTAGGATTTATCTTATAGAATAACATCAAGTGAAGGCAGTTATTATTAGATCTGAAGTATTTGTGATTCTGAATTCTTGGCCTCATTAGTAAATTTATTTTTAAATTCTCCCATGGAGTGGTGATTGGCCTTCAGTCTTTCATTGATGTACATCATTGGGTCAAATGAGATGTGCGTGCCCAGAACTATATATAATCTTCTTTGTATTTCACTGGAGATGGGATTTCTGAGTTTTGTTCAATTGAATTTGGACAGATGTTTTAATAGTCACTTCTAGAGTTGGCCCTGGAGAATATCTTCATTTTTTTTTTCTCTTCCCGATTCTTTGAAAAACCCTGACTAATTCACATTATCACAGTGATATCACAATTCAAGTTTTTCCAAAGACTATAGCTGCAAAAAAAAAGAAGCTACTCAGAATGTAATGCTATTGTGAATGATTGAGAAAGAAAACATTATTACAATTAAGCTACCAGGTTTCAATGTATTTTATTGTTGCTTAGAAAATCTTAGAATACCCAGACTTTACAGAGATTTGATGATCCTAAGAGGAGCTGAACTCATGGACCAAAATAGCTATGCACATAAAAAGTACAATTACTTACCTAAAAAAGATGATGTGGTTAACTTTATATGGCAATCCAAGTGTTATTGGAACAGGAATTTAAAAAATAGCTCAGGGGCACCTAGGTAGCTCAGTGGATTAAGCCACTGCCTTCAGCTCAGGTCATAATATCAGGGTCCTGGGATCAAATCCTGCATCAGGCTCTTTGCTTAGCAGGGAGTCTGCTTCTCTCTCTCTCTCTCTCTCTCTCTCTCTCTCTCTGCCTGCCCTCCGTCTACTTGTGATCTTTCTCTGTCAAATAAATAAATAAATAAAATCTTAAAAAAAAAAAGAATGTACTTTTAAAAAAATAGCTTAACAGGGGCACCTGGGTGGCTCAGTGGGTTAAGCCGCTGCCTTCAGTTCAAGTCATGATCTCAGGGTCCTGGGATCAAGCCCCACATCAGGCTTTCTGCTCAGCAGGTAGCCTGCTTCCCTTCCTCTCTCTCTGCCCGCCTCTCTACCTACTTGTGATTTCTCACTGTCAAATATGTAAATAAAATATTTAAAAAAATAGCTTAAAAGTATATGATAAAATAATGATATACATATACAAAGAAAAGAAAGATACTATACTGTGAATATAAATTAAGTGAAAATTGTTGAAATAAAGAATACAATAAATGGAGACTAAGATGAATATAGCTGTAAAATGAATAAGTGAGTTGGGAAAAACAAACAAACAAACAAATTAATGACTTCTGCCCAAATGCAGCAGAAGAGAAAAAAAATAAAGATAATATTTAAATTAGTACTGAGATAAATTTTGGAGAATTAAAGAAAGATAAAAGATACCAGACTTAAAATGATGCCAAACATGAGAAATCAGAAACAAAAGAAAACAAAAACCACACACACCAAAAACCACTCATATAGGGCACCTAGGTGGCTCAGTGGGTTAAGCCGTTGCCTTCGGCTCAGGTCATGATCTCAGGGTCCTGGGATCCAGTTCCACACGGGGCTCTCTGCTTGGTGGGGAGCCTGCTTCCTCCTCTCTCTTTCTCTGCCTGCCTCTCCAACTACTTGTGATTTCTATCTGTCAAATAAATAAATAAAATCTTTAAAAAAAACACTCATATATATTATGGTGAGTTTTAAGAATATCAAAAACAGCGAAGAGCATAAATGATGCCCAAGAGAAGAACAGATCACCTAAAATGTACAAGAATAATACTGACAGCAGAATTCTCAATAGTAGTAGCATATAAAGGAGACTGCTGGGTGTTTGTATAGATGGAAAAGATATTTGAAACTAGATATTATACATCAAGCCAAATTATTGATTAAATTTGAGAGCACAGTAAAAATACAATGAAGCATGTTAGGTCTTAGAACATTTATCACACAGAGACACACATTTTAGAAAACTTCCTTGGAGGACAGCTCAATTTAGATAGAGAAAACAGAATTATGTACTCAAAGGCACATTTTGAAGGACGGATTGAATATAGTCTGCACTGCAAATATTCTTTAATCGTATGTTCTGAATTTCCTAAATTTAAGAAGTATTTGTTCAAATATTTATCTTTAAATAAACCCTAGGAGACTTTTTCTTGGATTCTGGAAAATCAGTCCATTTGGATACAAATCTTTTTGTCACTGATGGAAATTTTAAGCCCTTAACTGTGGAATGTCTAATGTATTCTTACAGCAATTGTGATTTGCCAATACATGGGTGATGTGTGTGTGTTGTGTGTGTTTATTTTTATTTTTGATGGTTTTACTCTTCTATGAGATTTTTAAGTAGACATAATTTTAATAAATTATGATTTGTTGAAATTTATCTGAGGTTATATATAATAAAATGAAATTTGTGTGAACTGAAGAAGTGCGTCTCCATTTGTTTTTTTTTAAGAGTAGACTGGTCTTTAAAAATTGTCCAAAGAAGTACATTATATTCATTATTAAATTTGATAAAATACAATAAAGTATTTATGGTCATATGGAACCATATCAAATTCTACTATTAATTCATATCAATAATTACCATAAGAGGAAAAAGGGATATTTTTCAAAATGAAAATTAGTGTATTTTTCAAAATATGATATAGTGTTATTCACTGAACAGAGGGAAGAAATGTCAAAGTTTAACACAGTTTACAGAATGTTTTAACATAAATTGAAATTTAACACTGACCAAATTTCACAGTTTTAAGTAAAATGATAGTACTTTAAATCCTTGAAAAGTGGTAAGTGACCCAAAATATTGCTGAGAAAAACAAATTTAACACTACACTAGTCTGAGATGGTTAAGTTATGGTACAACTTGCCATTGTGTATCATCAAATGGTATATTTTTTTCTTTTGGTCTTGTCATTATATTTTATTTTAGCCATTCTGATAAGTGTGTAGTGATATCTCAGTGTCATTTAAATTGCATTTCCTTGATGTCTAATTATGTCAAATTATATTATTTTGATGTTTAATGTTCTGAGCTTTCTCAGTTCAAGACCATGAAGCCACTTAGGAAAAATAAGTTATAGATGCACTCATAGACCAACTCTTATTTAGAAATAAGAACAAACATTACTACCCATTCCAACAAAAAATCGATTTGTTATGCAGTAGGGATTTTATAAATTACCTGACACAACTTATATAGTAAGATGAAATGGGACAGGCGGCTTCTTGCAGCTATATACAACATCATTTAAATTTCAATTTTCAGTATAATTTTTCCAAGGTATACACAGAATATATATTTAATGTAAATTGTGAACATTTTAAACTCTGTATATGGAAATTAATCAATTTTAAGTTTATAACAATCAAAATTAACGGAAGTTTATTTTAAATTAGTTAGCTTTCTCTGCATTGCAAGACAGAATAATCAAGAATAGGTAAGAAAAAAATAATCTCTGTAAAATTACCAGGGGTGCATTATGAAGTGTTCGCTAACCGATCAAACTCACAATTTGGATTGAATGGCAAGTGACTTTTAAACTCTGGAACTCATTGTCAATGTTTTTTTCTTCATTGTGTCTTAAATGTGGAACAACAATGAGGTATTTCAAAGAAGTGAACCACACATAAATTTCTCTAAGGGTGGGGTGAGGGTTACTCAAAAAGGAACTAGACAAGGCTTTTAAAGATATCGACAATCATTATAACATAACGTGACTGATTGTTACCGTGCTCTTAACTGGGCAAACACTTGTTGGCTTCCAAGAAAGACGAACATAGTTGAGATGGTTCTAGCGGCCTTCTAGCACAGGGTCTCATGAGGCAGGGATTCTAGCCACTGGCTGTGCAAGCCATGAGGCCTGTTAGTGATTCTATTTTTTCCTCTGCAGAATGAGTCTTTCTACATTCCAGGTCCTTTCTACCCCAATAAATAACGCAGCGATTCTCTCAGTGAGTTGTAATGTTGGTTTAAACAGCCAACTGTCTCTTAAAAAGGACTTTTGTTTAAATTCCTTTAAAAAAAAGTCCTTTCAAAAAATCTTTTTTTTTTATTTTTTATTTTTTAATCCCATATGTTTACTCTGATCCTGGAACTTTGTCATTTTGACCTTCTCTGCTGATAAAAATATTCTTCATCATCAGCACCTACTACTCTCCTCTCCTGGTGGTCTCTCTGGAAGGGGTCTTCTCTAGCTCTTCTAGCAGAGGATGGGCACTTCCCCTCTACCCCTGTTACCGGACCAACCTTACCTATCCTGCAGGGTCAGGTCGGCCTGGCCTTTTATCTGTTGTTCTCTTCTGAGTGGTTAGATTTCATAGATACCGTGCTTTACTTTTATCAGGATTTACCCTGGACTATCAAAACCCTTTTCTTGTGCCAGTGAAGCCTAAGAAACAGTCCTGATGAGAGAACCAGGAACTCGAACAGATCATATTTATCCTGAATGTTCCGTCCAAAATGAAGAATACATTTCTGAGGAGCCTCAAGATCTCTGAGAAGGTAAGTTTCACCAACTCTGTCACGTAGGGGCATCAATTCTGATTCTGTGTCAATTTTCCTACTTTCCCAGCTAATAATTCTCTACCTCAGAACGCCCACTCTCAAGCGTTTCCTCTCTCAAAGGCAGTTGCTCTTCGAGTCTGCACATGGCACTTGGGGCCTGCTGGTCGTTGGCTACTGCCTTCTGTACCTTGGGTCTAACAGCTGCGGGGCATCAAGATGAGAACGTCTCTTGTTCTAAGACTTAATATATTTTGGGGCACATGGTAAGCAATAATCACTTTTTTAGTTGATCCAAGTGTTCGACCTTTCTTAATTATTCTAGTACCACAGTTTACTTGTTCTAAGATTTGTCCTCCCCCCCCATTCTAATATCTCTTAAGGAGGCACTCACCTTGCACTTGATGACATATCCTACTTTAACTGACAGCATTTCTCTTTCAAGTCGAACATAAACTATAGTGTATCTTACCCTTGATGAAAGCTAGGATGCAATTAAATACACTATTATGATTACGATTCTGATATTTGAAATCCTCCGGTAGCTCCCTGTGCCCCCACAGTGTAGTACGTCACCTACTCAGCATAGTATACAAACCATCTCACCCCTAGTGTTAACCCCGAGGCTCAGCCTCTATCCCCAGGTGATGCTGCCAGATCAGCTGTCAGTTGTCATAAACTTGCTGTAGTTTCCGAATGCACTGTGCTGCCTCCTGGCACTTTGAAACTTGACACACTCATCCTCATTCTTCGCTTTGCCCTTGTCTATTACCTCCCCTGAAAATCTGCTCCTAATGGCTTTTCTCAGATCCAACCTACCCTTGGCAGTCTTTCATCTCCCTGTGGTAAAACCTGTCACACTGCACCATGGACATGCCTGTTGTCCCCCTGAGAAGAGAAAAGGGACAGTGAGGGTACCCCAGAATTTTTAGCTCTAGAGCAGAGCCCCATGCCTGGCTTGCAGGAAATGCCAGATCATGAAGACAAACGGAGATCATCCTCTGGCTAAAACCAGCTCTTCTTTGCCTACCGCAGGATCTGGATCAATAAAGACCAGCCAGTTATTATTGCTGTTTTTCTAGGGATTTTTCCCCCATATATTTCCCAGGTTTTTACTTTTTTTATAGCCCATTAATTCAGGCTTCTACCACTTCCTCGTCTGATCAGGTGAAATGATTTTCCTTCCCATACCTTGGATGTGTTTCACACCTAGTAATTCTTTTTTTTTTTTTTTTTTAGGATTTTCTTTAGTTCTTT
>NW_028134720.1:0-87567 GCF_964662115.1 Mustela nivalis | reverse complement strand
TAGTACCATTGTATTACCTGTAAATTTCCTGTTTCTGTAGATTGTCTCTGTTTTTTTCTGGTCTGTGTTACTTTTGCACTCTCTCCTTTGCTGACAGGATCCCCTTTATTTTCCCTACCAGGGCTAGTTTAGTGACCACAAATTATTTTAGTTTCAGTTTTTCCTGGAAGCTCTTTATCTGTCCTTCCATTCTGAATGACAGCCTTGTTGGATAAAGTATTCTTGGCTGCATGTTTGTTTGTTTGTTTGTTTTTCCCCTCATTCAGTACTCTGAATATATCATGCTAGTCATTTCTGGCCTACCAGGTCTCTCTGGATAGGTCTGCAGCCAGTCTAATATATCTACCATTGTAGGTCAAGGACCTTTTGTCTTGAGGTGCTTTCAGGATTTTCTCTTTATCTCTGAAATTTGCAAACTTCACTGTTATATATCAGAGTGTTGTTCTATTTTTATTGATTTTTGAGGAAGGCTCCCCTCCGCCTTTTGCAGTTGAATGCCTGTTTCCTTCCCCAAATTAAGGAAGTTCTCAGCTGTGATTTGCTCAAATATACTTCCTGTCTCCCCCTCTCTCTTTCTCTGGAACCCCAATAATTCTAATATTGTTTTGCTTTATGGTATCACTGATTTCTTGAAGCCTCCCTTCATGGCACATTAGTTGTTTTTCTCTCTTTTCCTCAGTTTCCTTCCTTTCCATCATCTCATCTTCTATGTCATTGACTCTTCTGCTTCATGTACCCTAGCTGTTATAGCATCCATTTTAGACTGCATCTCAGTTAAAGCATTTTTTGTTTCAGCCTGATTAGATTTTATTCCTGCACAAAGAGACTCTCTAGTGTCCTTTATGCTTTTTTCAAGCCAAGCTAGTGACTTTATAACCATTATCCTGAATCTTACTCCTAATATTTTACTTATATCCATATTGATTAGATCTTTGGCAGAGAGTATTACCTCTGGCTCTTCCCATTGTTGTGAATTCTTCCTTCTAGTCATTTTTTTCTAGAGAAAAATGGATGAATGAGAGAAAAAAATCAAAACTATCAAGCATGACCCAAGCGAAATACACTCTAGACAAATCAGAAGATGTCAGAAACAAAATAAAAGAAATGGAAAAAAAAACCAAAAAAGAACATAATCACAGGTGGACAAAGCAACGTAATCCAATTGGTCCTGGGTGTATTTTGGTCTGTTTGGTAGAAGACAGTAAATCCCAAAATAGTAAAAGAAGCAAAACCTATATATATACAAAAATAAAATTGAATACAGTGAAAAGTAAAAAATGAAGAATACATCTGTAAAATGTAAACATAAAAATAAAAGTTAAAAAAAGACTTAAAAATCAAAATAACAAAATGAGAAACTAGTTGAAAAAGAAAAAAGAAAAAAAAAAGAAAATTTTAAACTGAGATAAAAGAATCATGAGAAAAAACCGTCTCATTCTATATACTGTTTTCCTTTAGTGCTGGAGTTTTGCAGTGTTGCATGCTAGGTAAACTTGGTATTCCCCTAATGTTCCAGCTGGTCTTTTGTGGGAGGGGCCTGATGATGCCTTGATTCTCAGATGTCTTTTTCTGGTAGTTACACTGCCCCTTGCCAGGGGGCCATGCTGAGTGTAAGCTGTTTGGTTTGTTCTATGTGGCTTTTGTTCCCCAAAGGATTTCTGGCTGCTTTAGAGGATGAAAGTAAAAATGGCTGCACCCTGATCTCTAGCCCTGAACTGAAAGACTGTGGCCCCTCTCTTCAGTAAACCCTCAGGGAAAAAGTCTTCATTTCTGCATGTGCCAAACTCTGCAGGCTCTTGTGGTGCACAACCACACCACTCCTCCTGGGGGAAGATGGAGTGTTGCTGGTGTTTGCACTTTACGGGGTCCCTGCACCAACAAGGGTTGAAAGATCATGCTGAGGTTTGGGTTTATAGCAAATCCAGCTGAGAGCCCACTCCTGCGCTCCTTGCTGATGATAGACACTTTCCTGCTCTGATGCTTGGGCACTCTGCAGGCTTAGGCAACCCCATTCTTTCTTGACCACAAGGTTCCTGAGGCCACACTGTCCCACCTAGTATTCTGCCCCACTTTGCCACCTGAGTGCATTTCAGACAGGGATGTCTCTCAGTGCAGCAGACTTCTTAACGTTCCTATTTTGTGCTTGGGGGCTATATCACTTTTTGATAGCCTAACTTTGGAAGCTTCCCCCCCCCATTTATCTTCTGATATATCTCCTCCAAATCATTTCTCGATACCTGCTACTTTATAAAAGTGATCACTTTTCTCTTTGTAGAATTCCAGCATTTCTCTTCTTACATTTAAGGTTGAATACATAGGTGTTCAAAATGATTTGAGAGTTATGTAGCTAAATTCAAGGGACCAGATTAAGCGAAGTCCCTTATTCCTCCTCTGTCTTGGCTCCTAGACCTTTTTGGTTGTATATTTTAGATACAAATCCTTTATCAGATATGTATTTTGATAATATTTTCTCCCAGTCTTTATCTTTTTATTCCATTAACAATATCTTTCATAAAGAACAGTTTTTAATTTTAAGGAAGACTGATTTTTTTCTTCCATGGATATTGCTTTTGGTGTTATATTTTAAAACTCATAATCAAATCTGAGATTATGTAGATTTTCACCTAAGTTATCTTCTATAAATTCAGTAGTTTTGTGTTTTTCATTTTGGTCTATGATTCATTCTGACTTATTTCACATTTGAAATATAAGACCTAGGTTAATATTTTTGGATATGGATGACCAATTGATGTAGAGCCATGGGTTGGAAAGATTATCCTTTATTGATTGGAAAGATTATCCTTTATTGATTTGCCTTTGATCTTAGTCAAAGACTAGTTGACTATTTTTATTAGGATCTATTTCTGGGACCTATATTGTATTCTACTAACTTATGTTGTTTTTTCATCAATATTATACTGATTTGGTTAATAAATTCCTTATAGAAAGGTTGAATTCAGGTGGTATGAATCCTGTAATTTTGTTCTTTTTCAACACTATGGTGACTCTATCAAGGTTATAAGTCTTTCTATGAATGATTGAAGAATTTCTGTACTTTTTTTAATTAAAAACAATCATTGTTATATAATTTTCCAAACAGGTTTTTTTTTTACATATTTTGTTAGATTTATACTTAACTATCATATTTGGATGAAACTTTGAATGCTATTTTTAATTTTTTAAAAAGATTATTTATTTGAGGAGAGTGTGCAAGTGTCCTGGGGGGAGAGGGGCAGAAGGAGAGGGAGAAGCAGACTTCCCTGCTGAGCAGGGAGCCTGGCATGGGGCTTGATCCAGGACCTTGAGATCATGACCTGAGTTGAAGGAAGATACTTACATGAGCAACCCATGCACCTCTCTAAATGGTAATTTTAGTTTTTAAAATTAAAAAAAAATATATTAAAAGATTTTATTGTCAGAGAGAGAGTGCACCAGCAGGGGAAGCAGCAGTCAGAGCAGGCAGAGTAGCAGGCTTCCCACTGAGAAAGGAGCCTGATGTGGGACTTGATCCTAAGAACCTGGGATTATGACCTGAACCCAAGGCAGCTGCTTAACTGACTGAGTCACCCTGGAGTCTCATAAAAGGTAATCTTCAATATGAATGTAATTTGTATATTGCTCCTATATAAGAAAACATTTGTATGTTATCAACTCTGTACCCTTATACAACTCACTTATGTGTTCTAGGGGATTTCCTTTTTTTCTTCTTTCTCTCTCTCTCTTTTTGTCTGTTGTTATTTTTTTATATAGACAATTATTTCATCTGCAAATACAGTTCTTTCTTTATTTTCCTTCCTTCATTTCTTCTCCTTCCTTCCTCTTTCTTTTCTTTATAATTTATTTCCTTTTCTTGTCTTAGTGAACTTATTAGGACTTTCACTATGATACTGCATAGGAGTGGTGAGGGAAGGACCTTCTTGTTGTCTTTTCAATTTTAGGAAGATTGTGATATGTTTTGTTCCATTAAGTATAATATTAGCCATAGGTTTTTTGTAGCTGTTCTTTATAAAATTGAGAAAGTTCTTGATTTTTTAGTTTTCTGAGCCTTTTTTTCATAAGTGGTTATTAGATTTTTTCAAATGATTTTCCTTTATCAGTTGATATGACCAAATGTTTCAATCTATTAGTCGTTAGTTTGTCCATATGGTGAATTACAATGATTGCTCTTCAAATACTGAACCAGCCTTTCATATCTGGAATAGAATCCCAGAATTCTATAATACTGGAATAAATCTCACTTGGCCAAGGTTAATAATTCTTTTTTATATTTTGTATTCAATTTGTAAATATTTTTGAGGATGTTTATGAAAAAATATTGGTGTGGATTTTCTGATGAGGTTTTTATATCATTTTGTTAGTAATGTATGCAATAAGTTAGGAAGTATTACCCTTGTTTTTTATACTGGAAAATATTGTGAAGAATGGAATTATTTCTTCCTTAAGTGTTTGGGAGAATTTACCAGTGAAATTGTAATGGACTGCTCCTTTCATTTTTGGAATATTATTAATTATTGATTCAATTTATTTAATAGATGTCATATTATTCAGGTCATTTTTTTCTTCAAATAAACTTTGTAGTTTTGCCTTTTTTTAGGCAAAAGTATTTATTTTAAAGAGAGAAAGAGAGCATGAATGGGAGGGGAAGAGAGAGAGGGAGAGAGAATCTAAAGCAGACTCCACACTGAGTGCAGAGCTCAATGCAAGGCTCCATCTCAGGACCCTGATATCAAGATGAGAGTTGGAGCCTTAACCAGCTTCATAACCCAGGCACCCTGGTAGTTTTGCCTTTCAAATTATTGTCCCTTTTCAGAGCACCTGGGTGGCTCAGTGGGTTAAAGCCTTTGCCTTCGGCTCGGGTCATGATCCCAGGGTCCTGGGATCAGGCCTCACATCGGGCTCTCTGCTCAGCGGGGAGCCTGCTTCCTCCTCTCTCTCAGCCTGCCTTTCCACCTACTTGTGATCTCTGTCTGTCAAGCAAATAAATTTAAAAAAAAATTATTATTGTCCCTTTTCATCTAACTTAGCAAATTTATAGGTATCAAATTGTTTGTAGCTTCCTTTATTTATCTTTTTAATATTTGTGAAATAAGCAAAGTCTCTTACATTTCTGGAATTTATAATTTGTGTCTTCTCTCTTTGTTATCCTGCCTATAAATACATTTGTTTGGAAAACAACTTTTGGTTTTGTTGATATTCTCCATTGTTTCCTTGTTTTCAATTTCTTGATTTCTGATAATATTTATGATCTCTTTCCTTCCACTTCCTCAAGCCTTAATATGATCTTCTTTCTCTAGTTTCCTAAAGTGAAAGTTAGATTATTGGTTTTTAGATCTTTCCTTTTTCCTGATATATGCATTATGTCCTATAGATGTCCTTCTACATACAGCTTCCACTGCATCCCACACATTTGATAAATTGTGTTTTCACTTTCATTTAATTCATAATACCTTATCATTTATTTTAAGATTAACATTCTGGCCTTTTTGTTATTTTGAAATGTGTTATTTAATTTCTAAATATCTGGGTATTTTCTAGCTATTTTTCTTTTTTTAATAAGTTTTTATTTAAATTCCAGTTAACATACAGTGTAATATTAGTTTCAAGTCTACAATGTAGTGATTGATTCAACACATCCATCTATCACCCAGTACTATTATGTTTCTGTTATTGATTCCTAATTTAATTCCACTGGGCCTGAGAATAAACTTTACATGATTTGTATTTTATTAAATTATTAAAGTGTATTTTATGACCCAGAATGTGGGTGATCTTAGTGAATATTTCATGAGAAGAATGTATATTCTTTTGAAGTTGGATGAAGTTTTCTTTGAATTTCAATTTGATCAAGTTGATTAATAGTCTGATTCGGGTCAACTATATCCCTATTGATCAATTATTAATATGGACTATGGAAGCCTCTAGCTTTAATAGTGGATTTATCTACTTCTCTGTTCAGTTCTATTAGTTTTGCCTCATATATACACACACATATATTTTTTTAAAGATTTATTTATTTATTTTAGAGAGAGAACACAAGCAAATGCTAGTGGGGGGAGGGACAGAATGAGAAAAATCTCAACCAGGCTTCCTGTTGAGCATGGAGCCTGATGATTTGCTTATGCTGCTTAATCTCACCACCATGAGCTGAGCTGAAATCACCAGTTAAACACCTAACTAACTGTTAAGTGTCTAACTTAACCTACTTCATACATTTTGATGTTCTATTTTTAGAAGCATCCACATTTAGGATTGCTATACATTATTGAAGAGTGATCTCTTAATTCTCTTTATCTGTGATAATTTTTATTGATCTCAAGTCTGCTTTGTTTGAAAATAATATAGCTCTCCTTCAGCTTTGCCTTAGTTAGTGCTAGCATGTTATATCTTTTTTCATCCTTTCACTTTAAAGCTATTAGTCTATTTGAAGTATGTTTCTTTTTTTTTAATTTTATTTATTTATTTGACAGAGAGAGATCGCAAGTAGGCATAGAGGCAGGCAGAGAGAGAGAGAGGAGGAAGCAGGCTCCCTGCTGAGCAGAGAGCCAGATGCGGAACTCCATCCCAGGACCCTGAGATCATGACCTGAGCCGAAGGCAGCAGCTTAACCCACTGAGCCACCCAGGCGCCCTGAAGTATGTTTCTTTTAGACAGATATAGTTGTCTTTTTTAACCCACTCTGCCCACCATTGTATTTTAATTGGTGCATATATAGCATTCATATTTAAAGTACATAAAGCTCTTCTTCAACTTACAATGGCATTACATCTGGATAAACCCATTGTAAGTTGAAAATATTTTAATTTGAAAATGGATTTAATGTGCCTAACCTTCCAAACATCATAATTTAACCTGGTCTACCTCATACATGCTCAGAACACTTACATTAGCCTACATTTGGGCAAAATTGTCTCACACAAACCCAGTTTTATAATAAAGTGTTGAATATCTCCTATAATTTATTGAATACTTACAGTGAAAAACAGAATGATTATATGGACACATAAGGATTGTAAATGTATTAGCTATTTACCCTTGTGATTGTGTGGCTAACTGGGAGCTATAGCACTCTCTACTGCTCAGTATCATGAAAGGGTATCATATCTCATATTGCTGGCTAAAGAAAGGATCAAAATTCAAAATACAGTTTGAGGTAAATGCATATCACTTTCATCAGTAACTGGATTAATATCTACTGTGTCTGGAACTGTTTTCTCTTTGTTGCTAGAGCTACATTTGTCTTCTTCCTCCAATAGAATATTTTATGTAAATTATCCTACATTTGTCTTCTTCTTCCAATAGAATATTTTATGTAAATTATCCTTTAGTATATCAACTATACTTTAAATTGTTTGTTTTTATTGTCTTAGAATTTAAAATATACATTTATGATGAATTTTATCCACTTAAAAATAAAACTATCTCACTTTTAGTGCAGATACCTTTTAACCTCCCTCCATCCTTGGTGGCAGTTACTGTCATTCATCTCACTTATCTATTTTGCTATAATCATCAAATACATTGTTAGTATTATTACTTTGAATAATTATCTTATCTCTTAGATCAGTAAAGAATAAGAAAAAACACTTTACTTTACTTTTTTATTCCTTGCTTGAAACCCTTTTTTTATATAGATCCATGTTTCTAACCTGTTTTTCTTCTGCCTAAAGAATATAATTTATCAGGGCAAATCAGCAGGTAATGGATTTCCTCAGCATTTGTTCTACCTTGTTTGTATTTATTTCTCTTTCACTTTTTTTTTTAATGTTTTGAAACCAGAACATTTGTTATTGTGTGACTAATCATTGAAGTCCTTAAGATGAATTGGATGCTGCAACATCATGCGTTTAGGTATTGTTCCTTCATGGAATCCATGCCTGAATCTGTGGTACACAATTTTTAGGTGCCTTATTCTACCTATCCCAGTGGTATTTCATCTTTTAGTCTTGGTGTTTCAGTTATACTTTCTCTTCTGCTTAGCAGGTTAGCCACACTTGCCACAGGTTGACTTCTGAAAGTGATAATAGAGCAAAGCAGTAGCACAACATGTATGTCTTATTGTGTGCCTTTCCAAATGTATAATATCATCTAATTTCTGCTGCTGAGACAAAGAAGCTCCCTTTCACTTTTGAAAAATAAATATTCTGGATGTAGAAATCTTTAGTGTCTTTAGTTTAGTAGTTTTTTTTTTCTTTCAAAATTTTCAACTCTACTTTCTTCTTGCTCACATGGATTCTGATGAGTAGTCCACTGTAATTTATATCTTTGTTCCATTAGAGGTAAGATGTTTTGTCTGCCTTTGTCTTCTTTCAAGATTTTTCTCCTTCTCCTAAGATTTTCCAAAGTTTTTTTTTTTTAAATTTTTATTTTTTATAAACATATATTTTTATCCCCAGGGGTACAGGTCTGTGAATCACCAGGTTTACACACTTCACAGCACTCACCAAAGCACATACCCTCCCCAATGTCCATAATCCCACCCTCTTCTCCCAAACCCCCTCCCCCCAGCAACCCTCAGTTTGTTTTGTGAGATTAAGAGTCACTTATATGAAAGGTCTATATGTACATTTGGAATTCTTTTTAATTTTTAATTTTTATGTGTTTACTTAGCTTGTTGCATAAGTATTTTGGTGTCTGTTATTAATTTTACAAAGTTCTTATTCATTATTACTTCAAATATTTCTTCTGCTTCATTATCTCTTTCTTCTTTTGGTATTATACTTACATGTATATTGCAACTTTGACATTGTCCCACAGTTCTTATATGATATTATAACTTGCTAATAGTCTAAAAAGCCAATATGAAAATGGAAAACAGCTTTCAACACTGACTTCATAAGGATGACCTATGAATGACCAATAAGCATGTAAAAGGATGTATAGCCTTATTATTCATTAGATTAATGCAAATTATATCCAAATTATATCCCATGATGAATTCATTAAATAATTAATTTTTTTAAAAGTGATAATATCGAGGTAATGATGAATTTAAACAAGTAGAACTCATATAATTATTGCTGAGAATAGAAAGTAATATAGTTGTTTTAAAAAATGCAATGGCAATATTTTGTAATGTTAAAGTTACTCTTTAAGATGCAGAAATTTCACTCATTAGTAATTATCCAATGGAAATTAATATATGCGCATAGCAGGATTATTCATTAAAGATTGGAGGCAAATAAAATGTCCACTAATCATCAAATCAATAATCAATAAATAATTACCAATCATCAATAATAATAGATTTTGGTATATCTGTATTATGCAATACCACTTAGAAGTAAAGAAACATAATATTAATACTCAAAACATAGGTGAATCACAAATTACTATGTTAATTGAAGGAAATCAAATACAAAAAGCTATCTATTAATTGAGTCTAATAAATTATGATAATGAAAAATTCTAAAATATTAGAATAGTGGTTATGCTTTGAGTTCAGATAGGATTGACTGCAATTTGGCAAGAGGAACTTTTTGGATCTGTGGAACTGTCCTAGGTCCTGATCGTTGCAATGGTCATTGTAATTGTATATAATTACCAAATTTATCAAACTATACACTTAAACTGAATGAATTTGATTCTGTATTACCTTGAAAAAGGGTAAAGGAGAAATCTTGTCCCTTATATGCCACAAATAGGTAAAGAGAAATTGTCTTTGAATCTCTTTGGAGAGACATAATTTCCTCCCCTGGACAAGTAAAACATTTATTTCCATTTACTGCAGCAGGTGTCTTGTTTTACTTGAAGAATTTTGATTCCACACTGCACAGAATCCCTCATTTTGTGCTACCATTGACAATCTAGTTGCCCTACTTTTTGACTTAGAACTATTCCGTCAGTTGGCAAACTCCACCTTTGCCCAGATGCTGGCAGTTTTGGCCAGCATAGAACTTTGTACTTTATTTGATTTAGAAATAACAACAACAACAATTTAAAAAAAGGAAAAAAAAGAAATACCCCAACGTTTTGAGATGAATCAGTATGTGTGTGTTACTGTCTTCAGTTTTTGTTTCTTTATGGAAAAAATAATCGAAGAATTATTTGTATCAAAGAACACAGGTCCTATTTGATAAATACTAAATTATATATGCAATATAGAAACTTTTGGGGACTGGCTCAAAGACAGATGAACGATTTTAGTAGTAAAAGTGCTCCTGGAATTTCTACTTGATTGATCAAATTTATTATAGAATGGTATTTCTAAAAATAAAAAATACAAAAAAAAATGAAGATTGCAATGACAATTACACTTAAAGATTAATACTTAAAAACCTTTTTATTGTTTCAGGGATTTTCTTCAGTAATATATTTATGATTGAAAAATCTGTTTAATTTTATTGCTTTGAGATCTCCTATTAAAATAATTTGAACACTATTTTGTTCTTTTAGAATCATATATTTTGTTTTTACATATTTTGTTGTTAATGTTTAAAGTCCTCCATATTTTTTTACCTTGTTTCTTACAGTGTTTCTAGCATATGACATTAGGAGCTTTAAATATTTTATAATTTTGCTGCAAAAATGATTTATCTTCAGTAATCTGGTATAGTGATACTTAATTTAGCCACAATTATATAGATAATATGTGTCTCAATTGCCCAGACTTACCTTATGGACAATAAGCTTAAGATACTGGTGGCCAAGGCACTAAATATTTGAAGAAAAATGAATATTCTTTTGTTTTTTTTTGTTTGCTTTTGACAGTTCTTTTAATTTTAAAGTTTTATCATTGAAGTCACTAAGAGAGAAATATTTTTACCAGCAAATTTCTTGATCAGCAGTATTTCACTTTGATATAAAATTTTACCTGTCTTTATTGCATAAAATATTATTGAGCTTGAGCAATAATATATTCTGTGAAGCATAATTAAATTATCTTATTTTCATGCCTATAGCATCTTGACCAGATTTCAGATACATGTGAAAGCTAAAAGTCAGGCATACTTTCTAGATAGATAGGGTAAAAAAGGTGGAACTTGAGAAGAATCTGAAGGAAGCATAAATGAGTAAAATACTTCAGAAATTTGGAGTCTGTATCAAGAGAATTTTTAGAAACTCAATGCTTTGATTTCCAATTCTATCATAACAATTGTCTTTACTTCTCACTCCTTACAATATTTTGTGAGGATGAGTCATTGCTGTATAATTAAATGATGGTGATGATTAGCTCTCTTGGAAGGCCAGCTGAAGGCTTATTTCTTTAGGAAAGAAAAATATAGCCTTCATTTCACTAATAATGGCTGTACACCAAGAGACAAGAATGAGCTTTTGAAGTTTGGCCCGCTCTGGAAAAGGATAATTTTATTTGAGTTCCAGATTAACCACCTAGGGAAAACTACATTTCCTGTTGCTTCTTCTGTCATCCCTAGAGTCTCTGAACAGACAATAATTTACCTTCTCTTTTTTTTTTTTTTTGAGGGAAATCTAAACTAATGAGGGTAATTTATACACAAAACTATTGCCCCAGATCTTATATTATAGAGAGTGAAAATGACCACAATTTTACAGGTGGTGTTTAAATTAGAAACAGGGATAGTGTGCATAAGATTTAAATGCACAGGCTGTGCAGTCATGCATATCAGCTTCATTAAGAATCTGTCTCCTCCACCACATGTTGTGTGGTTTTAGAAAAGTTATTTAATGTCCCTAAGATTCCGTTTGTAAAACTGGAATTAACTTGAAAGGGCTGTTGAGAGAAATAAAATTAATTCATATAAAGTCCTTAGCACAATATCTGCAGTAGAATAACTTAAATATTATTACTAAGTTGCCTTTAAACAAATTGCCTCAAATGACACAGAGTATATAGTTGCAATTAGGATTGCTGTATACACTTCTTAATTGCAACTCTAAATTAAAAATTAAAAATAGGTAAAAGCTGTAGGATAGACCTCTGAGCACCATTATTTATTTCAGTTGCTAAGCCTGTGAAACTTTAGCTTATAGTCACTTCCAAAAAATGGTACTCTCAGCTAAAGATGTCATGATCACATTTCTTTGTCCCCTTGCACCTGCAAGTTTTGCTTCCAAACTGAACACCCACACTATTGCTTGATTACATTTTTCTTAATTAAATGGTGTGTACAGCTTGCATTTTCAGTTAACACAGCAAAAGAAGCCTGCATTCTCATAAGTCATTTTTATGAGTTGGGCCCTATCATTTTAATGTGGCAATTAATTAAGTGCTTAATAAAACTGTGCTTTATTATAGCAAAGCCTGGTTGTGAGAATGTAGTTATGGATGTGTCAGCATTTTTGTTACTAACTCCTTTTTATCTTCCCAATAATTGTACTATAAAAATTTGCTTTGGGTACAAATTTTGAAATAGTTTGAATTGCAATAATAAACAGTTCTTCAGATATAAAAATAATTTTAGGGTGAACCTGCATATAAAGAGATGGTTAACTGAATTATTTTCCTGCTCCTCCCCAGGAGTACTGTAAACTTAACATTGAAATATAGTCTACCTGCCTATTCATTAATGTTTTTGCTCATGTCAAGAGATTCTCTTCACTCTTTTGGCTGAGTGGTTACCTCCTCAATGAATATGTTTCTAAAGAAGATTTTAAATACAGCATAAATTTGGGTTGTAATTTCATTATATCTTGATTAAGAAAATGCTTATAATAACTCTCTGATTACATGGATCTTTTAAAAAATATAATACATAGGAAAATATCCTTATGGAAATATTTCAAAATAAAAATCCAAAATACAATAACCAGGCTTGTTACATTTTAAGAATACATTCTGAACTAAAGTTCAGAAAATGAATTCTTCAGAAATGTTCAGTAAAATATTTACCCTAAAAGTTTCTGAGTACCCCAAGTTGTTACATACACCAAAGGATGTCTCTGGTGTCCTGGTTTTATATAATGATATAAAATTATTCAAAATACACAAAACTCAACACTGTAATATAAATATTTATTAAGATGTGTTTCTATCTAGTTTGTCTCTGAGCATTTTAGAAAATAATAGGATTCTTAGAAGAATTTTTTAACTAGGTGGGTTTCGAAAGCAAAGAATACATTCAAACGCAAGCAAGTTTAATATAATATTCCTGTCACTCTTCTGAAACAACTAAACCAAAGTGGTACATTTTTCCTCAAAAACTGGTTAGTTTTGAGAAATTTGAAACTTTAGAGGAGCACAGAATTATTGGGTACATTTTGGAATGTGTCTTTTCCCTCTCCTGTGTAAGGGCCCCAACTGTGTTCAGATACACATGAAAATATAACATATGTTGATTGTGCATATTAAGAAGACCATTAAAACACAGAACAAATAAGAACTATTGATAATTTCCAACAGAATAATGTATATGAATTCAGTTAGGTTTACAGATTACTTCTACCATCTGAATTCAGGAAAATATGAAATCTTACCCATAAAAGAAAGAATATATGGATGGAGAAAATATATACGACTAACCAGAGATTGTGTTAAATTACCTAAAATTTCAATCCCTGGCTCTTGTTTCCTAACCAAGTTTTTCAATATATAATACAATTCAATAAATTCAGGTATAAAAATTGCTTATGAATATAATCTAGTATTCTTTTTTTTTAAAAAATTTATTTATTTTAGAGAAGGAGCGTGGGGGCGAAGTACAGGGGGAGAGGAAGAGAGAGAATCTCAGGCAGACTTCCCACTGAGCTGGAGCCTGATGTGGGGCTTGATGTGGGGCTGGATCTCACGCCCCTGAGAGCATGATCTTATCTGAAATCAAGATTCAGAAAACTTAATTGACTAAGCCACCCAGGCATTCCCATAAGCCAGTATTCTTATATCTATTTTATAGGTATTGTAGCCAAGTGTTTTTTATTTGTAATAGCTAGTAGATGTTTCCTACTCATAAGGCATATGGTATATAGTATGTAATTTAAGAGACTCATTATTACTGTATTCACTAGTAATTTTAACTTTTTAATAATGTGTTTCAATACAGTTTGTAATGAAATTTTATCAGGTAGACAAAAGTATAAAAACTTAGAAAACTCTGAAAGGTCCGTATTCAGATATTAGAAGTTTATATAAAAAGCCCAAGGGAAAATACACTTATTTTTCAATACCTTTTTATTTATTTATTTATTTATTTTTAAAAGATTTTATTTATTTATTTGACAGAGAGAAATCACAAGCAGATGGAGAGGCAGGCAGAGAGAGAGAGAGAGAAAAGCAGGCTCCCTGCTGAGCAGAGAGCCAAATGTGGGACTCGATCCCAGGACCCTGAGATCATGATCTGAGCCGAAGGCAGCGGCCCAACCCACTGAGCCACCTAGGCGCCCTTCAATACCTTTTTAAAGCACTCAGTTGTACCATGGTTCTCCAACAACCGTCAAATATTTAAATAATAGTGGTAATATAAACCTAATAGAAGGAGTCAAAAAGACAAAAGTATATAAATGTTCCTGTAAATATCAGAAATTATCAAAAATATTAAAATTATTTTTGATAAAAAGCAGTTTGAATAATTTTAAGATGTCAGTGTAAAGAATGTGTGTTCTCTCCTTCATCTGAAAATCATTGAAAATAAACAGAAAAATATTTAAAAAAATCTACATTTGACAAAAGTAGGAGAGAATGGTAGTGTTAAAGCACTAGTTGGAAATGGGCAGAGTGGTAAATGCCTTTGCAAAGTACAGTGAAATGATTGCTCCCTGCAGAGAGAAATCCCAATTAGAAATAAGATAACTTCACTGAAGATCTCTTGAAATATCTAGATAGTAGTTGCATGAGGGGCACATGGGTGGCTCAGTTGGTTAACTGTCTAACTCTTGATTTTGGCTCACTTTGTTATGCTAGGGTCATGGAATCAAGCCCAGTATCAGGCTCTCTGCTGAGTGTAGAGCCTGCTTGAGATTCTCTCTCCCCCTCTCCGTCTGCCTCTCCCTCCCACTCTGTCTCTCTGTCTAAAAAAGAAAAAAAAAGTTGTATGAGGTACTGTAAAGGATAGGGGTGAGAATGAGCAATAAAAAAAAAAAAAAAAAGAGGGTGGTCTGGAGTGTAGATAAAGACAAATTAGATTCTCCTAAAGCTACAACACTGACTCCAAATGTCTTCTCTATCCAGTTTAACCTAAGAATCAGAAAGAGCATGAACTGGAGAAACTGAAGCAAAAGTCTCTGGACTAGAAGACACAGGCACAATAAAGAGAACTAAATTATGAGTAAAAAACCAGCATCTTAAATGAAAACTAGTTCAATAAATAGTGAGAATGTTATAGTACTAATTTTCCCTACTCAATCACTTGGAGAATTTTTTTTTTCTTCTGAAAAGTTAGCCTGCGAAAGCCTGTGGATACTGACTTTTAGGAGAACTCCACATAATATTTCTCATTCCCTGACCATCATTTCCAACATATAAACACACCTGTCCTAAACAGAATTATCAGTTATCTGTTTAGTACTTAAATTTCTAATATGAAATGCCAAAGAATCAGTAGAATTTGTTGAAAGTCTCCATCAAGAAAGACAGAAGCTAAACAAAACAAAAATAAAACTAGAAGCGAAGAAAGGAAAAGAATCCAGCAAATGCAGGAAAATAAGTGTCAAAAGCTGCAAACTCCAATTAATGACCTTAGAAAAGTTACTGCATCTGTAACACAAAAAGATCACAAACCCACTGAACACAAGGTAGCATAAACTAGAACAGTCAAAATAATTTAATAGAAAAGTTGGAAAATTGATGAAATCCATAAAAGTAGGAAGAGATTTGAAGCAAAGAAAATAAATAGATGAATTCAGGAAGTGTGGAATCCAACTAACAGTATTTTCTAAAAGAAAAATAAAAATATAAAGGGAGAAATATTTAGGTAATGACATAAGAAAACTTCCTTGGATTGTAGTTAATCATATCAAGAATAAAAGAGTCTAGAAAGGACCCTGAGAATGAAATAAAAGACCCAGCCTAAGGCATATATCATTGTGAATTTTGAACACCAGGATTAAAACAAAGATTATAAATCCTTCCAGGGTTAAAGAAAGTACACAGGAAGGATGGGAAATAAACAAAGCATCTTAATATCAACAGCAAAAGAGAATAAAACCAAGGAGGCATAGTTTGAAATTTCTTAATGAAAAAAAATTACAGTGGGGATTTCTACTCTAATCAATTTTTTTTCTGTTGGGTGACAACTTAATTTTTTAAAATATTTTTATTTGTCAGAGAGAGGGAGTGAGAGAGAGTCTGGCAGAGTGAAAAAAAAGCTCCCCACTGAGCAAGGAGCCCAATGTGGGACTCAGTCCCAGGACCCTGGGACCATGACATGAGCCGAAGGCAGATGCTTAACTAACTGAACCACCCAGGCATCCCTCTGATGGGCAACTACTTTAAAAATATATTTCCCATGAGCTCAGTTTTTACAAATCAACTGGAAAATATTTTTCACCAAAACAAGTATAAACCAAGAGAAAGGGAAATATGCTGCTCCACGAATGAGAAAGTAATGGGAGAAAGAAGGATATCAAAAGAGAGAGTAGAAATATGAATAGTACCTCATAGACCATCAACATTTAAGTGCAAGGTATAGAGTTAATACTGTGTCTACCATATGAATAAATCCCACAGTTATACTATTGAATGGAAGAAGCTGGTACAAAAGAGTACAAACTATATTATTTGAATTTCTATAAAATCAAAAATCAAGCCAACATGAAAATCTTTACCTAGTGGAAATTCCAGACTAAACTGACATTACAACTAAATGTTGCATAATAGAGTTAAAAAATAAAGAGCCAATAAATAAATAAATAAATAAATAGCCAATATTTTTAAATCCTGACTAGAGGACTTTACTTCTCAAACACAGGAAGATTTTTGTTTCCTTGTTTTTTTTGTTTGTTTGTTTGTTTGTTTGTTTTGTTTGTTTTTATTTTTCCCAGAAAGAAGGTTTTAGGTCATAATTAAGATTTTAGGTGCACGGGGCGCCTGGGGGGCTCAGTGGGTTAAAGCCTCTGCCTTCGGCTCAGGTCATGATCCCAGGATCCTGGAATCCAGCCCCACATCAGGCTCTCTGCTCAGCAGGGAGCCTGCTTCTTCCTCTCTCTGATTGCCTCTCTGCCTACTTGTAATCTCTGTCAAATAAATAAATAAAATCTTAAAAAAAAAAAGATTTTAGGTGCACAATATTGCATATGCAAAAAAAAAAAAAAGAATTTTCAGAAGTGTGGAAATTGCCTGCTGTAACTGGAAATCATTCCAAGTCTTTGTGCACCTCTCTATGAACATAAATGATTACCTTTAATTGCATAAACCACCTTTCTAAAGATTAGGAAAGAAAAAATACTTTGGATGCTCACAATTGGACTAATTCTGTGTTCTCATTAGCATACCTGTTCCCTCCAGTTTCTACCCTCATTTTTACCTCGTAAATAGTTTTTAATAATTCCCCTTCCCTATTCATTCAAATGCTGACCTTTATATTTCAAAATAAGATTAGTAGCGATGAAAGCTTCTCAACACACACACAAAGAAGAGTGCAAATTTAACTTACACTTGAATATTTTTCTCTCTTAGTTCACATTAATTCTACTCACATCTAACTTATACTTTTTCACCTCATACTTGTAAAAGAGATGCTCCTTTTAATTTTAAATAACCCTAAACTGACTAACTTAATTGTGGAGAAGATTGTTTGTTATTTTGTACTCTTATAAACTGTCCTTCAAAATTCCATATACATATAAGATTTTTGTAATAGCATGATCAAAAGCCCTAAGAATAAGTGAATAATTGCCATATTCATTTAAATATAGCAGACATCTTGCTGTTCTGGTTTTTTTGTTTAATATTATGTCTAATTTTTACTGAGAATTACTGTTCTACCCTTACATACAAATTTTAGAAAAATGGAATTAATGTACTTTAAATTTGTTTTAAGTCACTAGGTATTGGTATATGTCTTTAAGAGTCTTGTGTATAAAATTTTATTTCTACAATGTTCAATTGCCTTTTTCATACAATTTTTAATAGTGGTAGTTACCTTTGTATTCTGCAAACACTTTAATGTTAGTGACATTTTAATAATAATAGTAAAAATACTCCAAAGTCAATAATATGTCTCGAAGTATGACTATAAGAATGGAGAGTAATTCATTAAGCTATGTGTTCTTCAATAATTCATAATTTCTTAAATGTTCAGATACATCACCTCAGTTAAAAGAACAACCTGCCTGTAACTCTCTTGGAAGTGTGCTTATTTGTTTAAACAGAAGGGCATGCCCCAAGGTTCTTTCTCTAGCTTAAATTCACAGTTGGCTTTATGATTGTAAGAAGCAGCTGATGAAAAAGAGTTGGGTAGGCAAGAGCTTGTTTGAGATGTTTGACAAAAGAGACGCAATATGACAAATCATTCAGTAGTCATGACTCCTAGACATTTTTTTTATTAAGAATACTTTTTATGAATCTATAAAGAACTTAGCAAACTCAACACCCAAAGAACAAATAATCCAATCAAGAAATGGGCAGAGGACATGAACAGACATTTCTGCAAAGAAGACATCCAGATGGCCAACAGACACATGAAAAAGTGCTCCATATCACTCGGCATCAGGGAAATACAAATCAAAACCACAATGAGATATCACCTCACACCAGTCAGAATGGCTAAAATCAACAAGTCAGGAAATGACAGATGCTGGCGAGGATGCGGAGAAAGGGGAACCCTCCTACACTGTTGGTGGGAATGCAAGCTGGTGCAGCCACTCTGGAAAACAGCATGGAGGTTCCTCAAAATGTTGAAAATAGAACTGCCCTATGACCCAGCAATTGCACTATTGGGTATTTACCCTAAAAATACAAATGTAGTGATCCAAAGGGGCACGTGCACCGGAATGTTTATAGCAGCAATGTCCACAATAGCCAAACTATGGAAAGAATCTAGATGTCCATCAACAGATGAATGGATCAAGAAGATGTGGTATATATACACAATGGAATACTATGCAGCCATCAAAAGAAATGAAATCTTGCCATTTGCGACAACATGGATGGAACTAGAGCGTATCATGCTTAGCGAAATAAGTCAAGCAGAGAAAGACAACTATCATATGATCTCCCTGATATGAGGAAGTGGTGATGCAACATGGGGGCTTAAGTGGGTAGGAGAAGAATCAATGAAACAAGATGGGATTGGGAGGGAGACAAACCATAAGTGACTCTTAATCTCAAAAAACAAACTGAGGGTTGCTGAGGGGAGGGGGTTTGGGAGAAGGGGGTGGGATTATGGACATTGGGGAGGATATGTGCTTTGGTGAGTGCTGTGAAGTGTGTAAACCTGGTGATTCACAGACCTGTACCCCTGGGGATAAAAACAAATGTTTATAAAAAATAAAAAATTTAAAAAAAAAGAATACTTTTTAAATAACTGAGTTACAATTATCAGATTAAATTATAGAAGTTAATGCAAACTAGATTTTTGACACTCAAAAATCTGTCCCTCAAAAGAAAAGAAAACAAAACATGCATATCATCATCCAAACTAAGAAGAGTCACTACTTATGAATACTCAGATATGCGCAGTTAGTTTTTTACATCAAAAACCAAGTGGTCTTACTCTAGAAATTTTAACTTTCCCTTTATTTTATATGTCCTTTTAATAAAAATAGTGGCTTTTACATAAATTTTTGTGAGACTAAAATTTTTCTTATATATAAAGAATTTCAATAAAATGATAAAAATTATACCTCTCGCAATAAATAGTATTTAAGACTTAAAAGAGTTCTGTGCTCTAGAATTTCACTTCTTCTTAGCTTACTTGCTCTAAGAGTGAGTCCCTTAAGTTTTCTATGTCTCTGACTCTTTTTTTAGTAGTTTACAGACAATTCTAGAGTGTATCATAAGGATGTTTTGGGAAGCGTTAAACTGAATTCTGGAAATATGAAACCCAAACTAGGGAGGGAGACAAGGAGGAAGGGAGGAAAACAGTAATCCAGAATAGTCTCCTTAGCTCTGAAAATTACCTTCAACATACCCTTGAGACCGTTGACTCAATACTATTAGTGATATATCCAAAGAAAACATTTATAAAAAAAAATCTTTAAATAGATTCTTGGACATTGTTTCTCACACACATTTTTTCAGGATTTTTTGCAAATCTAATGGTTGGTTAATTAAAGCTTATCCTATTCCAGGATAATGTGTGTTTTTATATCTCAAGTTGTTGGCTAAATATTTGACATCTACCTTCACCAATGTGATAGCGATTTTTAAGGCAGATATCTTGATCTCTTTACCATTATAAATTCCACTTTGGTATTAATAGATTCTTGAATTATCTTTTCATGTAGTTCCTTGGAACGAAAAAAATGCATTTAATTCAAGGTTGACATGTGCTTTACCTTAGTCTGAAAAAGTATTTGGAAGTGGCAAGGAATATGGAATTCAATTATTGGCAATTCAATCAAATTGATATATGTTATGGAGAATTCAGACTATTCCAATCATAATCATTATCATCAGATAGTCTTCATTATACTATATTATTGACATAAGGTAAAAGGATACAGTAAAGTTTGGACTGGCTTCCTAAACCAATAAAGGCACATACAAACTCTCCTTATCAAAGCTTTCAATGACTCTATGTAAAATATTTATTTATTTTCATTATCATTTGGGAAAGATCTTGTTTATAGCCTTTCTGCTTTTATAAATATTTTAATTCTTTTCATTTTATCTCATACATTTTTTTTTCCAAATGTCCTTGCCTATACAGTAGTTATTTACAGCACAGAATGCCAGGACATTATTATCATTTCTGACACTGAGTCAGCCTTAGTTCAATTAAGTTTAGAAAACTTATAGAGACAGCACCAGTATCTAAGCCATCACCATCACCTGTGATTGTTCTTTATCAATTAGACACATTTTAAGGATGGCAAAACAAACTAAAAAAACAAACAAACAAACAAACAAACAAAACCAAAATCCTACTAAGATGCCCTGAAGTGAATCTTAAGAAGAAATGGTAAAAAAAAAAAAATAGTAATTTTTCTTTGCTCAAAGTGTCATTCCATGTACAAAATCAGGGATGCTAACTCATGGTATTTTGGGGCTGACTAACTGCATCTACACAGACTAACTTGATAATTTATAGCTCAAATAAGAAATGAGTGAACTATTCCATGTCTAAATGCTATATTCCACTGTATCAAAAGAAGTCCTTCCTCCTTTGCTGGGCATGTCCAACCATCATTCACTGCACTTACACTCATGAACTATACAGCATAGAGAATGCTGTAGAAGACTGGGTCTACTTTATACAGCCCATGAACTAAAATATTTTTTATATTTTAGAAGAGTTGCAAAAAAACAAAACACAAAAGGCAAGGTGCACAAGAGAATTTAGGTAGCCTGAAAAACTTAAAATACTTTCTGTCCTTTTAAAGAAAAAAAAATTATAAGTAACTGGTGTGTATGTGTGTGTGTTTAATTTGAATTACTCTAAGGTTTTTCTGTGGCTGTTAACTGATTTGGAAATAAAGAATGCAGCCAAAAATCCTTTCTATCTCTTTTCCTGAAAATAGCCTGAGTAAAATTTATAGGACTTAGTTATTTTTATTTTTTTACCAATATGTATTTCCTGATCCTATCCTTTCCATCTTTAAATTCCCCTAAGCAAAGCAGGCCCAGATCCGCTATATGTATGTATGTGTCTTTGTATGTATATGCATATGTGCATGTGTACATATATACGTTTATATAATACACAAACTACATATATACTTATACACATATGCACACCTAAATATATGAATTTCTGCTTTGGGAAGCAAAAAAGCTGCATATTCTCTTTCAAAGTGTCTTCATTGAAAAGTGTCTCCTACTTGAGGAGTGTGAGGCAGATGAGGAGGGGAAAAAAAATAAGAATAGATGGAACAAATAGGAAACACCAAATATATTTTAATCCAAACATAGGAACAATTATCGAAAACATAGTTATTCTGAACATACAAATGAAAAGAGATTGTCAGATTGGGTGAAAAAATAAGAGTTATCTCTGGGATGTCTATAAGCAACCCATTTTAAATATAATAACATAGGTTAAAAGTAGCATAGACCAGGCACTAATTAAAAGGCAGAGTAGAGGGTGCCTGGGTAGCTCAGTCAGTTAAGCATCTGCCTTCTGTTCAAGTCATGATCCTGGAGCCTGGCACCCTGCTCAGCCCCCTGCTGGGGTTTCTGCTTCTCCATCTGCTCTTGACCCAGTTTGTGCTCGCTCTCAAATAAATAAAATCTTTAAAAAGAGGTAGTTTAGATTTCATACAAAGGAAATAGCAGAACAAGAAATATTACCATGGATAAAAAGTAGCATTACAAAATAAAAGTTGTTTTACCTAATGCTAGAGGTGTCAATTCTCCAAGAAGATCTAATAATTCTAAATATATGGGCACTTAAGAGAGTTTCAATATACAATGAATTCAAGCTTTATAAAATTTAAAGAAATAGCTAAGTCCACAATTACAACTCTAGACTTTAACTCTCCTTTTAATAAAATAAATAACACAGCTATAAAAATTCAGTAAGAATAGAGATGCCCCCCAAAATGAATCAATTTAAACTCATTATCATAACATGCTGCCTCCAACAAGAGAGGTCAATAAATGTTTTTATCAACTGTATGTGGAACATTCACCAACATAGACCATATTCTGAGTATAAAGTATCAGTAAATTTAACCAGATACACATCAGTACTTTTTGTTATTCAGCTTTGAGAATCTTATAATTCATTTCATGGTTTATCATTTAATTTACTTCATTACTTTATTTTGAATTATGGCAGTCTTAAGTAGATATAAAACAAAACAATAAAAGTGAAAAACAGAGATAGGAGACATGGGAAATTATTATTACTCTGATATATTGTTTTGTTAAAATCAGGAAAAGTGAAAATACCTGCCAATTTCTGAACATTTATCTTCGATTCACAATTTGTACCAAAAAGTCATACCTAGATGATGAATTGTCATGGTTCAGATAAGATAATCCCGCACAGGAATTAAAGTTTGTTATATCATACTGTGCCATTTTTCTTTTAACTGCTTAAATGAAGCCACACCAAAGCAGTATTCTTTTAAAATTTCTTGATACAAAATTATTCTAGAAAATGATCTGCTTAAGACACACACAATTTCAGGAGCAGCTAACCTTATGCAATCAAACATGAAAATATACATTCTTCTAGATTTACTGATATACATCTTAAGTCATAATTAAACCCATAGATCTAAATCTTTTTTTGAAAGAGATGGGATACAAAGTCATTAAAATAAGTACCTATGAGCTATAATCCTCTATTAAAATAATTTTTGGAACATATTAAAATTTCACACCGGAATATCTATTACACTAAGGGTGCTTCACAGAATGTGCACGTTGAGTAATTGAGTAAATGTTGTGCCTTGTTAGCTAAAGGAAACAACATATGCTGCAACTTATAAATATGTATTTAATATAATCCCCAACAGGGCAAATGAGTCATGTTTAATAAATATGTTTAAGAGCAAAATTTATTCATAAAGTATTTTAATTGTCAGTATTAAGAAGGATACCATTTATTTGGTTTTAGCTGTGTTTTATAATGTAGTATATAACTTCTGTATAATATAAATTAATACACCTGAATTCATGAATACAGACTCATGTACAACATAAACCCTTATCAATACCATAGCAATGGATTCTCAGATAATAGACCATAAGAAAATGTTTATGATAAACATCAACTTAAGCATCATATGCCTGATGGAAGAGCCAGATAGATAACTTTATTATTAATGATATGAGAAAAAGAGCAGATTTTAAGAACTTTATTTATTTGTCAAAGAGTGAGAGAATGAGTACAAACAGGGGAAGTAGCAGGCAAAGGGAGAAGCAGTTTCCTCATTGAGCAGGGAGTTCCTGGGACTTGATCCCAGGACCCTGGGATTATAACTTGAACTGAAGGCAGATGCTTAACTAACTGAGCCACCCAGGCATGCCTGAATAGGTTTAAAATAATATTTTAATAAAAATATAATATAGAGATACTTAATGGAAGCTTGGAGAATACATTGAAAGTAAATGAAAGAACTACATTTTAGAGTGATAAAGGGGTAATCACTTGAAGTGGAACATATGGAAGTACAAACTAAGGAAAAATAGTCAGATGCTATCAATGGGATGGGTTGTTTGGAAAAATATAATTTATTAATGTCTGTAACAGGTGGTACTGAACTGCAAGTAAAATGGGTGAGCATTGTGCTATGGTGCCAAGAAATATCAGTACATGTGTGACTCAGTATTCGGTTTGTCTATCATTGTGGAAGGCCTTTCTGTTTCTTTTCAGGCACACCTGGTGAGAACTAAATTACATATTTTAAAAATTGGAGGAGGGTGGGAGGGATGGGGTGGCTGGGTGATGGACACTGGGGAGAGCAAGTGTTGTGCTGAGTGCGGTGTATTGTGTAAGACTGATGAGTCACAGGCCTGTGCCCCTGAAACAAATAATACATTATATGTTAATAAAAAATGTTGAGGCTATTATGATCATGAAAATATAAGCAGCGTTAAACAGCTTTAAGAGGAATGCATAGCGCAGAAACATGGAGGAAAATGATGTATAAATAAAATCTGAAAAGATCAATAAAATAAAATTACCAAAAAAATAAGATTAATAGTTTTGCCTAAGAAAAATCTTCACAGTAACATTACTGGGTATTTTTAAATAGTATGAACCTCAATATTTGATTTAAGTGTTTTTATCAGAATATCATAAAGTAAGTGGAGATTGCCATCTCATTTATAACTTACTTGAACAACAAACATAATTTTGAAGTGTTCAAAACATTCATATTTAGGGGTTGATTTAAAAACAAGCAAGGTGTACTAAATGAATCCTACAACACAGGTTGAGCAAATATAAATGAGCTGCCAGGGAGGAATCCTGAAATATGTGGCTTTTTTAAACTCCTCTATTTTTTTTTTATTATATTATCTTCTCACTGGAAAGAATATATGTATTTTTTCCTAGTGCAATCCATTCTTCAAGACTTACTGATTCAGAGACAGATCTCTCCATCTGGCCTTTAGGATATCTTTCCTGAAATTAGTTATTTGTAGTTTGTTGTTGCAAGCACAATAGAGCACAGTCAATGACTCAAAGAAACAGCTAATCCTGATGTGGTTGTAATTCTTATTAGAACATTAGGGTAGAGGTACTTGCTCTCCCAGTCAGGCACAGAGAAAACTGAGTATGAATTCAACATTATTTTATTATAGTGTTTACTTTTTTAAAAAAAAAACTTGGCAATATTATCTAATTAATAGAAAATGCTGACCACATCTAATTACGCTGCTTCCAGACTCACAATATTTCTATTTTACTTTTGTTTTATATGGACCATTTCAATTCATATCCCAAGAATAACTCTGAATTAATAGTGTAGTTGAAGTTTATAAAATTAAAACCATGTTGACATAATGCATACTGAAGTAACTTTGTTTCAATGGAAATTTGTACAAACCATTTATTTTGAGTTGTGAAAATAAATGTTGGAATTTAGATTAACAGTAAAAAATTAATCAAATTACCACATCTACATCTTAATTTTTGCTATATTATTTTAAGAGATTATAGAAGGCTAGTTTGTTACCCTCTGACTATGAAACTTTTCTCCAAGGTCTATCTATGAGGGGATTTTATAAAGATAAAAGGAAGGTGACTTCAGTTTGGGTACAAATGCAAGAACATCTAATTTTCAGAGCTAAATAGGAGTGAACTCTCCTGAGTGTGAAAAGCTATTTTTCAACTAAAATAGGAAAAGATCAGATCAGACCACCTGTGACCATTATCCATATCTAGCACAAATAACCCTGGTGAGAGAATAAATTCAGTTCATTTTCTTCCTCAGAACAAAGTATATTTGCCAGAGGTTTGTTGTTTTTCTCCCCCTCACTGGCATAGAGAAATAATAAGCCAAATTCTCCCTGGTGCCTAATTCACTCCCTCACAGTAAATTTAGATACTAAAGAAGAAAATGTTGCCTCCTTCTGATCCATAAACTTGCATTCAATGCATTGTTACTAAAAGATAATTTATGTAAAAAGTATAATAACTATGAAATAAGTTTTTCAATTGCAAGTTTGCATGTTTTTATATGTGTGTATATACGTGTATAACACATGTATATATATATATCTAAATTTACTCTCAAGTATGTTATATTAAATAAAGTTAGTAAGTATAACTTACAAAGATATTATTTTATTATTTGTCTATTTACAATTATACTTGACTGAATAGATATTGTGAGTATATAAAATAATGAAATAGAGCTGTTTTTAAGTGTGTCAAATATTTGCCACTTTTTTTTTTAAAGATTTTATTTATTTATTTGACAGAGAGAAATCACAGTAGGCAGAGAGGCAGGCGGAGAGAGAGAGAGGGAAGCAGGCTCCCTGCTGAGCAGAGAGCCCGATGCGGGACTCGATCCCAGCACCCTGAGATCATGACCTGAGCCGAAGGCAGCGGCTTAACCCACTGAGCCACCCAGGCGCCCAAATATTTGCCACTTTTAACATAGATAGCAAATAAAACCATGGGTTAAAAAAAGTACTTTCTGAATTCTCAAGAACATTCAAATTTAGAAGGGGATTTCTTGGTCTTTGTGTGATCATAAGGAAGTAATTTCACCTATCATTTTCTTCATGTTGAAAATCAGCATGTTGAAAATTTCCCTACTGTGATTGCTTCTCAAATATAATTCTGTGATTCAGTAAATTATCTAAGTACAACACATGTATCAACTTTGATACTTTGATGCTATTTATTTTAAGTTCAAGCTTTCCTTTATTCAATTATGATTTATTAAAGATCTATCACGTGTCAGGGTCTATGGTAGACAGAGGAGACAAAATGACACCAAACCCAATTTATCAGCATGAAATATATAGTTAAAATCCCCAAATAATATATTTTAAATAGGTCCTAAATATCACTTAGGGCAGTTGTTATTATAAAAAAGTGAATAATCTGATTCTAAAACAGGCTATGAAATTGTACCTAGTTCTTAGTGAATATTGGATTTTCATTTTTCTTGGTTTTTGTTTTGTTTCAAAATGTTTATTTTATATTTTGCTTTAGAACATATACACTCGATAATACATATAGTGCATTTCTATCTATAAACTTTACGTATTGGAGGTTTCTTTGTATTTTAAAAGATATTAATTCTAGTATAGTTAATGTAGTTAACAGGCTGTTTTATTAGTTTTAGGTGCACAATATAGTGATTCAGAAATTCTGTACATTACTAATGCTTATCATGATTGTGTGTACTCTGAATCCTCTTGACCTGTTTCTCCCATTCCTCCTTCCTACCTCAACAATTCCCACCTGGTAACAGTCAGTTTGGTCTCTCTAGTTAAAAGTTTTTTTTGTTGTTGTTGTTTGGTTTCTCTCGTTTTTTTTTTTCATTTGTTTCTTAAATTCCACATATTAATGAAATCATGATATATGTCTTTCTCTGACGTATTTCACTTAATATTGTATACTCTAGACCCATCCATGTCATTGTAAATGACAAGATTTCATTATTTTTTATGGCTGAGTACTGTTCCATTGTATATATAATATATATGCCATGTCCTCTTTACCCATTCATTAATCAGTGGACAGATGGGGGTGCTTGCATATCTTAGCTGTCATAGATAATGCGTCAATAAACATAAGGGTGCATATTTCTTTCTGAATGAATCAGATGGTAATTCTGTTTTTAATTTTGGAGGAGCCTCCATACTGTTTTTCACCCTGGCTCTACCAGTTTGCATTCCAGTCAACAGTGTACAAAGGTTCCTTTTTCTCCAAATCCTCACCAACACTAGCTGTTTTATGAGTTTTCATTTTAGCCATTCTGACAGGTGTAAGGTGGTTTCTCATTCTGGTTTTCATTTACATTTATGTGATGGTAAGTGATGTTAAGCAGCTTTTCATGTATCTATTGGCCATATGTATGTCTTCTTTGGAGAAATATCTATTTATGTTCTATTTGTGTCATCTGCCCATTTTTAATTTTATGTTGTTTTGATTTCTGGGTGTTGAGTTATGTAAGTTCTTTATGTATTTTGGAAACTAATTGGATATGTCATTTGCAAATATACTCTTCCTTTGAATAGGTTGCCTTTAGCTTTGTGGATTATTTCCTCTATGTGAAAAAGCTTTTTGTTTTGATGTAGTATCAATAGCTTATTTTTCCTTTTGTTTCCCTTGCCTAAGGTGACATATCTAGAAAAATGATGCTACAAATGACATCAAAGAAATTATTGCCTGTGCTGTCTTCTAGGATTTTTATGGTTTTAGATCCCACATTTAGTCCTTATTCCATTTTGAATTTGTATTTGTGTGTGGTGTCAGAAAGTGATCTAGTTTCATTCTTTTGCAAGTAGGTGTCCAGTTTTCCCAACATTTATTGAAGATACTCTCTTCTTCACTGCATATTCTTCCCCCTTTGTTGAATATTAATTGACAGTGTAATCCTGGGTTTATTTCTGGGTTTTCTGTTCTATTCTATTGATCTATGTGTCTATTTTTGTGCCAGTACCATACTGTTTTGATTACTACAACTTTGTAGTATATCTTGAAATCTAGAATTGTGATGCCTCCAGTATTTTTCTTTTTCAATATTGTTTTGGTTATTTGGGGACTTTTGTGGTTCCATACAAATTTTAGGATTGTCTGTTCTAGTTCTGTGAAAAATACTGTTGATATTTTGATAGGGATTTCAGTAAATGTTCAGATTGAATTGGGTAGTATGGACAATTTAGCAATATTTTTTTCTCCCAATCCATGAACATGCAACATCTTTCCATTTGTTTGTGTCATCTTCAATTCATTTCATTAATATTGTAGTTTTCAGAGTACAGGTCTTTCACCTTGTTAGTTAACTTTATTTATATGTATTTTATTATTTTATTTAGTAAAACAGGATTTTTTTCTTATTTTATTCCTACTACTTTATTATTAATGAATAAAAATGCAACACATTTCTATATATTGGTTTTGCATCTTGTAACTTTACTGAATTCATGTTATCAGTCTCAGTGGTTGTTTGGTAGAATCTTTAGGTTCTTCTCTATATAGTATCATGCCATTCTGCAAATAGGGAAAGTTTTAGTTCTTTCTTACCAATTTAAGCAGTTTTTTTTTTCTTTTTCTTGTCTAATTGCTGTGGCTAAGACTTCCATTACTATGTCGAATAAAAGTGGAGAGAGTGGACATCCTTGTTCTGTTTCTGATCTTAGGAAAAAAGCTCTTAGGTTATAATATTGAGTATGATGTTAGTTGTGGGTTTTTCATAGATGGGCGTTATTATGTTGAGGTATGTTCCCTCTAAACCTGTGTTTTCCTCTAAACCTGTGTCGAGGGTTTTTATCATGAATTATTGTTGTATTTTGTCAAATGTTTGTTCTGTATCTACTGTAATGATCTAATGGTTTTTATCTTTTCTCTTTTTGTTGTGATGTATCACATTTAGTTGATTTGTGAATATTGAACCATGCTTGCATCACAGGAATAAATCCCACTTGCTCATGGTGAATAATCTTTTTGGTGAACAGTGGATTCTGTTTGCTAGTGTTTTGTGGAGAATTTTTGTGTCTATGTTCATCAGAGATATTGGCCTTAATTCTCTTCTTTTGTAATATCTTTATATGGTTTTGGTATCAGGGTAATGCTGGCTTCACAGAATGAATTTAAAAGCTTTCCTTCTATATTTTTGGAATAGTTTGAGAAGAATAGATATTAATTTGTTTTTTAATGTTTGGTTTGAATTCTCCTGTGAAGCCATCTGATACTGGAATTTTGTTTGTTAGGGGTTTTTTGATTACTGATTCAACTTCATTGCTGGTAATTCATCTGTTCAAATTCTTTATGTCTTCCTGATTCAGTTTTTGGAGGTTATGTGTTTCTAGTAATGTAGCCTTTTCTGCTAGGTTGTCCAATTTGTTGGCATATAATTTTTCTTAATAGTCTAATAATGCTTTGTGTTTCATTGGTGTCAGTTGTTATTTCTCCTTTTTAGTTTCTGATTTGAGACTTTCACACACACTCTATTTGGTGGGGGTTGTCTGGCTAAAGATTTATCAGTTGTGTTGCTCTTTTAAAAGAAGGAATTACTAGTTTCATTGATCTGTTGTTCTATTACTTGTTTTGAGTTTTTAGTTTCTGTTTTAATCTTTATCTTTTCCTTCCTTTAACTGGTTCTGGGATTTATTTCTTTTTCTAGTTCCTTTAGGTGTAAGGTTAGATTTTTCTTTGAGATTTTTATTCTTCAGGTAGGCCTGTATTGCTATAAATTTTCTTCTTATAACCACTATTACTCAATCCTAAAGATTTGGACCATTATGTTTTCCTTTTTATTTGTTTCCATGTAATTTTTTGGTTTCCTCTTTGATCTCTTGGTTGACCCATTTATTATATAGTAAAATGTTATTTAACATGTTATTTAACCTCCATGTATTTGTATTTGTATTTTTGTATTCTTTCTAGTTTTTGTTTCTCATTGCTTATTTCTAGTTTCATAGTGTTGGAGTGGAAAAGATGCATGGTATGACTTCCGTCTTTTTTTTAATTTGTTGAGACTTGTCTTTGGCTTAATATGTGATCTATTATGCAGAATGTTCCATGTGCACTTAAAAAGAATGTGTATTCTGCTGTTTTAGGATGACCTCTTATGAATATATCCGTTAGAGCCAACTGGTCCAGTGTGTCGTTCTAAGCCACTGTTTCCTTGTTGATTTTCTGTGTGGATGCTCTATTCACTCAAGTAAGTGTGGTGTTAAAGTCCCCTACTATTATTGTATTGCTATTGATTATTTCCATTAGCTGCTTTATGTATTTGGGTGATCCCACATTGGATGCATAAATATTTATAACTTTTATATTTTTTTGTTGGGTTATTCCATTTAAGATATCATAGTGTCCTTCTTCATCTCTTGGTAAAATCTTTGTTGTACCATTTGAATATGGTACAGTGCTTGCTTTACCATTGAGTATGGTATTTACCATTGAGACTTATGGTCTTTGGCCTTTGAGGCTATGAATGTAAATAGTCTTTGGTCTTTGAGACTACGGACTTACGGTCTTTCCTTTCCAATCAAAGAGGCCCCTTTAACATTTCTTGTAGGACTGGATTACGAATACTCATATAAGTATTGCAACCCCAGCTTTTTTTTTTAAATTTCCATTGGCATGATAAATTATTTTCAATTTCTTCATTTCAATCTGTGTCCTTAGGTCTGAAACGAGTCTCTTGTAGGCAGCTTATAGAAAAGTCTTACTTTTTAATGAATTCCATCCCCTTTATCTTTTGATTGGAGCTTTTACTTTATTTTACTTTATTTACATTCAAAGTAATTATTGATATGTACTTATTGCTATTTTGTTACTTGTTTTATGGTTGTTTTTGTAGTTCTCTGTTACTTTCTTCTCTTTCCTCTGTTCCTTTCTTCTCTGGCTCTCTTCTCTCATTGGCTCTCTTTAGTGATATACTTGGACTCCTTTCTCTTTTTTTTTTCCCACGGCTTTTACTGGTTTTTGATTTGTGGTTAACATTATGCTTTATACAACATTTTCTGCATATAGCAGTCTATATTAATTTGTTGGTCACTTAAGCTTTAGCCCATTCTTTACTTCTACCCCCTCACATTTTAGGTGTATGATATCATACTTGTAATTCTTTCATTTTATGAATCCCTATTTTATGAGTTCATAGATATAATTAATTTTGATGCTTTTGTGCTTTGTACTTTTATACTTTTGCTTATGGTCTTTCCTTTCTAATCAAAGTGTTCCCTTTAAAATTTCTTGTAGGGCTGGATTAGTGATTGTGAATTCCTTTAACTTTAGTCTGGGAAATTCTTTCTTTTCTGAATGATAGCTTTTCAGGACAGAGTATTCCTGGCCTTTTTTTTTTTTTTTTTTTTTCCTTTTAGGACTTTGAATATATCATGCCACTGCCTTCTCACCTATTAAGTTTCTGTTGAGAAGTTTGCTGATAGCCTTATGTGGTTTCCCTTGTATGTAACTGATTTAGGTTCTCTTACTGCAGTTAAAATTTTCTCATTATCACTACTTTTTTTCCATTTTAATTACTATGTGTCTTGGTGTGGCCCTCCTTAGATTGATTTTGTTGGGGGCTATCTGCACGTCTTGGATCTTAATTTCTGTTTCCTTTCCCAAATTTGGGAAGGTTTCAGCTATTATTTCTTCAAATAAATTGAAGAATTTATTCTATTCTCTCTCTCTTCTCTTCTGGGATCCTTAAAATGCAAATGTTACTATGCTTAATGACATCAATGAGTTTTCTGTCTTTTCATTTATTATTTTTTCTGTCTCCTGTTTTATTTGATTTATTTCTATTACTTTGCCCTCCAGGTTGCTGCTCCATCCTTCTGCTCCCTCTAGTTTACTATGTATTCCGTCTAGTTTATATTTAATTTCAGTTACTGAGTTCTTCATTTCTGATTGGTTCTTTCTTATGCTTTTTATTTCTTTGTTAAGGGTCTCACTGAAGTCCTCCACTCTTAAGTCCAGTGAATATTTTTATGACCATTACTTTAAATTCTCTCTCAGGTGTATTATCTATCTTTGTGTCATGTAGTTATCTTGCTATAATTTGTCCTGTTCTTTCATTTGGGACATATTCTTGTGATTCTTCATTTTGTTAAACTCTCGATTTCTCTGTGTTAGGGAAGTCCATCACATCTCCTGCTCTTGAAAGTAATGGACTTATGCAGAAGGGGCCTATAGTGCCTGTAGGGCAATGTCCTCTGTTCACCAGGATACAGTACTTCAAGGGTGTCTCATATGTGTGTTGTGTGTACCTTCGTATTGTGGCTCAGCCAAGTTTGCCTTTATGCCAGTCATCTGCATTGTATCCCTTTGCATGTTGTGGGCAGAATTTGCTCCTGGTGTTATTTGTGGGCCAGTCTAGAGTTGTCTTGTGTTTGAGTTAGATCAGGCCTTTTCTAGAAATACAGTAGCTCTGAATTACAAAGCACTTTCCCTGTGTTGTGTACTAAGAAGCTTTAGTTTTTCAGTGATGCCAGCATTAGACCAGATGTCTGCTCCTAGTCCCCTCCTTCGGCCTCAATGAAACTGGTCTGTGTGGTTAACTTCCCCTCTCCCTGGGGTAGGAGTCATTTTGGAGTGGTGCTGCCCCCTCTCTGGGCTGATTTCACACAGCCAAGTTTGTGGCATTGCTTTGAAAAAATACACCAAGTGTTTATTGGAGGAACCAGTCCACAGGAGTGGGGTGTGCAGTGCCAGCAAGATCTCTGCCACCACAAGAGGGGACCTGCAGCCACCAGGGATTAAAGAAGCTTGGTGGAGGAAGGGGACCTGTAGAATTTTGTGGAGGCATGGCAGCAGTGTTAGCAGGAGATGCTGGGCAGCTGCCAAAAGTCCTGCCAAATGTGGATGGTTGAGGGGGTAGATCCACAGAACCATCTAGGCACCCCCAAATTTTGAGCCATTGGTGTTGGAAAGTTAGGTGGAGAGTGTTGTTCCTGTGCTGGTTCCCACAGGTGTCTATGTGAATAGGCTGGGGAGGGGAAGGAAATGATACCTGTCAGCTATTTGATTCTGGAAATGTTTTGCAATGATCCCTGTTCCTGTAGCACATGTTCTGAGATTAGTAGACAAATCTCTTCCCATATAGCCAAGGTGATTTTCAAACTGTTGCTTCTGTCATTTATCTTTGAAGAGCTTTGTGTTGCTCTATTTCTTTAGGGTTAGGGACTCAGATTTCTATCACCCTTTGGCTTTCCCAGAACCAAACATGCTGATTTTTAAAGTTTTAGGTTTTAACCTTATGATTTCACTGATATGTGGAAATTAAGAAATAAAAAAAGATGAATGTATGGGAAGGGAAAGAAAAATAAAATGAGATTAAAAACAGAGAGGGGGCCAAACCATAAGAAATTCTTAACTACAGAGAATAACCTGAAAGTTTCTGGAGGGGAGGTGGGTAGTAGATGAGCTAAATGTCTGATGGGCGTTAAAGAGGGCACTTGAAATGAGCACCAGGTATTATATGTAAATAATGAATCCCTAAAATCTTCTGAAACCAATTCTGTGCTATATGAAACTAATTTGAATTTAAATAAAAACCTGGAAGGTAAGGAAAAAAAAAAAAAAGAAAAATGAGTAGGTATTAAGCCTAACTAACTGTAAGAACTCATGAAATTCAGCCTCTTCAGTTTTCAAAGCCAAGTATTTTGGGGGTTCATTCATGTGGGTTCCCATGCCTGAGGTACGTTTCTCTACCTTCTCTGTGCCCCGTGTCCCTCCCTTCCACAGAGAGTCCCACTAATCTGTTTAGCTCCTGACCATATCTTCACCGCCTCTATTCTCTGCAACATGACCTCTTCTCTACATTTAGCTGTGGAGAGTCTGTTCTGCCAGTAATTTGGTCATTTTCTGGGTTATTTACTGATTGTGTGTTATCTAGTTGTATATGTGAGATGCAGTGAGTTTAGATTCCCCCTACTCCATCTTTCCTGGAAGTCTTCCACTTTCTGTACTATTTGTTTATTTTGTTTTGTTTTTCATATCATTTCTAACTCTTCTTCATTTATCATTTTATCACAAACATTTTCTGAGTTCATTTTTCAAAATCATAATTTAAATCTTTCATAATAACCCATTATAAGGTACAATATAATTTGCATATTCAATTTTAGAAGTTAATTTTTATTTATTTAATGTTAGTAAAAGAGTAAATAAATATTAATATTACTCATGTTATACACATATGTATGAAATTTAAGCATTTCTTTATATTTGGGAATATAATTTTTATTATCCTTTTAAACATTGTAAATAATATAATCATACTTATGAATAATTCATTGTTCTAATTATTCATTATTTCCTATTGATATATTCCACAGTAAAAGTCTTCCAACCACTCAAATGTCAGTGGAACTATCTTTTAAAGTATATAAACTTATGCTTATACAATTAACAGTCTTCTTCTCAACTCATATAAATTTGTAAATTTCCCTAATCTACACTTACTACTGAAAAATAGTGTCAAATTGTTTTACACACATACAAAATGTTGTTTACATGTATTTCTTCAAACATCTTCAGTGGTTCTCCATTTATCAGAGTAAGAAATCTAGTTCTTCTAACTGATATTCAAAATGCTTTCACACCAGTTTAGATTTATTTTTCCTAATGTATCTTCATGATTTTTCCCAAGCAAAATTACAGCTGAAGAGTTTAAAGAATCACATGACCTTTACAAATTGCATATCTATAATCTTAATACTCTCATGCTGATTTAATCCCACATGTCTGCCCAAAATTTGGGAATCTATCACCAGCAACCCACCAGGAGAGTTGCTTTTTTTGTTGCTGTTTATCAGAATTCCTATTGCATTCACTGGATACAACTATGCATTTAATGCCTATTCACATTAAAAGTCCTTTTAAATTTTTAGTGAAATTTTGGTTATATTTCTTATATAATAACCATACCAGGTTCATTGGGAATGAACTATAAAAAGAGCCTTTTTTTTCCAGACAAATCACCATCATTAAAAGCCAGCAGTTCAACTCAACTTATCGTCTGTAGAAAAGAAAAAGCTATGTCTATCCTGCCCATTTTTCATGATTATTGAGAGTAAAGAAATAAAATAATGAATTTTTAAAAAATATCTATTAAATAATATCTATTAAATATATCTATTGAAAATTTTAAGATAGCTATTAATCTGACATTTTCCTTTTCCTTTGTACTTTCTTCTAATATATTCAAGATTATTCTAAAGTCTTATAATACACATAGAATTAGGTATATTTGTATTCATAATATAGACCAATTCTCAGAAAAGATGACAGGAACAATCCACCATATGTCTTGTACCCTCTCTAAAATGGCTCTTCTATTGATTCCAGTAACTGAATAAAATAGCATGATCAATTTCATGTCATTTGTTATGAAACAAAACAATTTCAAAAAAATAAGAAAAGAATAAGTCATTTCCAGAAATTCTCTCTGTACTTAAAATGTTAAAGGAAGTCAAAAGATGTATCATTTCTGCTTAGTGTGATTAACAAATAAGAGCTAAATTAAAAATAAAATAAAATGGAATAGAAGGGAAAGCATGTGTCAGTTTTGTGGGGTAACTGGTCAGTCATAGTAATAATAGAAATAGCCACTACCTGTCCTTGAATGAAATTGTAAATTGGTTTGGGGAAGTATAATATTAGGTGAAAATAATATAATCTGGAGGATTTAAGCACCTAGAGCTTCTTATAAAATTTTAAAAATTCAAATAGTTGAAATAAAGAGGTAGTGTTTCTGGCATCTTTTCAGCTTTCATAGTACGAAAGTTCAGAGAGAAAATTATAAAACAACATACAAAATGTGTATTTGCCTTATAAAAACTCTGGAAATGTTATGTATGACAGAGAAAGTCAAAGTTTTTCAAAAACAGTCCTTTAAATGCATTGGTATTTGCTGCCATTACTATAGAAATCATAAATCTAATGACCTGACCTTGAAATATAAAGTAACCCCTCTACTCTTTTTCTCATTTAAATAGTCTCAGTTAAGGGCCACAATGAGGGGTAACTGGCACATTTTAAGAATTTATAAGTATTTGTGGAATAAAACAAGTATATTATTTAATTATGATTGGGTTTATACTATATATTTTTTACCTATTGTCTAATAATCAAAATTAATCACTGAAGCACTGAAATTAAACATTTGAGAGTCTGTTGAAAACATTTTTTTTTTTGAGAAATGTTGATAATCAGTTAGCTATTCTGCTCTTTCCATTTAGCCTGTAGCAACTCTAAAATGGTATGTCCTAACAAAAAACTGTGCCTTTTAGATTCACATGAAAGATCATTTAAAGTCATATTTTCCATGAAGTTAAGAGTTTCAGGATGTGACAAATAGTCTGTATTTTTTTTCCTTTTGTAAAAATATTAACATTAGAAGGAAAGAGATGTTGTTGTAATGGGGAGTGTAGCCTGTGATTTTCAAACAGCTGTGGTTTCCTGAAAGCCAACTTTCAAAAATTAGGTTATTTAATTCATCCAATTTTACTGAAAAAAAAAAATGTAATCTAGCTCAGATCTGGATTAGTATTTGCACATCTTCTAATCTGTGTAGAATGACCTCAGGACAGACATCTGTTTGGATGTCTTGGATGAGTTCACATACAACCATCTGTTCATAGAAGAGTAGCCACTTCAAAATTGGTCAGAACCTTTGATGAAATATTAAGGGCACAGAGTTTTTCAGGATTGCTCTATTCTTACTATATTACACTGAAAAACAAAACAAAACAAAACAAAGCATGAGACTCGACATGTTCTAGGGTATATCAATTAATGACATATTAGTTGAAGATTCTTAATTCTTTTGTAGAATGTTTAACTTTAAATACCAAGATAAATGGACATAAGAAATCTGATATCTGTATTTTGAACAAATATCTCAGAAATCTATATCAAAACTAATGAATAATGTACTATTAAAAACAACAAACTTCTGATTATAAAATAGCACTGTGATTTATTTATTTTAAAGAGAATGGGGGAAGCAACTGAAAAAACAATAAATCCACAACTTTTTTGGTGTGTGTTTATTTGCTTTTTAATTCTTTAGCATTCTATCTTTAAAAAGTAATTATATATAATACCTATATCTAAAAGAGATGTAGATAGATAAAGATGTATGTAAATTGCTGTGATTGAGAAACAAAAGCAAAATAAGACCTACTGTTTTCTCAGCAAATAAGAATAAACTTGAAGGATAAAAATGACCCACCAGGTTTTCAGAGTCTTTTAAATTTTTCATAAATGAATACAATCATATTTATAAAATATCATATTTATAAAAACAAGAAAATATAACATCCTAAGCTACTTGACACTGTACCAACACTTACATCAAGCTGTCTCAAGTGTATTATTATTATTAGGGCTCTCAATATACTTAGAGATGATCATAGTTATGATGATTATTCTATCAGTCAGCATAGACCATCTATTTTATATAAACATAACCTCTTAAGTAGCTAACACCGCAAAGTACCTTTTGTTTTTATGGGAGAATAGGGTTAGGGTTGTTGTTTTTTTTTTTCAGCATAACAGTATTCATTGTTTTTGTACCACACCCAGTGCTCCATGCAATCCGTGCCCTCTATAATACCCACCACCTGGTACCCTGACCTCCCACTCCTTCAAAACCCTCAGATTGTTTTTCAGAGTCCATAGTCTCTCATGGTCCACCTCCCCTTCCAATTTCCCCCAACTCCCTTCTCCTCTCTATCTCCCCATGTCTTCCATGCTATTTGTTATGCTCTACAAATAAGTGAAACCATATGATAATTGACTCTCTCTGCTTGACTTATTTCACTCAGCATAATCTCTTCCAGTCCCGTCCATGTTGCTACAAAAGTTGGGTATTTGTCCTTTCTGATGGAGGCATAATACTCCATAGTGTATATGGACCACATCTTCCTTATCCATTCGTCCGTTGAAGGGTATTTTTGTTTTTATTGTTTGTAGTTTTTCCTTGCTCATAAAACACACTGCAAGTTTGAGTTATTTGACAAGGGAGCTGACTTCTGATCTGTGTCTCCACCAAAATTCTTTCTTCTGTGATAACTGTAAGAGAGTAAGGGTCTTGCACTAGCAATTGAATTCATTGGCTAGAAAGAGACACATGCCATTTCTGTCTCCAAGCCATTGGCCAAAATAAGTTGCATGGCACTACCTAGTTAAAGGATGGGGTAGAAAATATAATCTGTGCTTGAAAAAAAAAATCAGATAATGTGAGCAAACATACATGTGTATATGTGTGGATATTGATTACACATGTGTATATATGCACATATGTGTGATATATATCTGTATGTACCTTTATTACATTCTTTATTAGGAAGAAGATTAGACATTAACTCATGTGTCAACTGTGGGATGAGTTTGAGAAATGTTTTTAATTTTACCATTTCACATCCTTTGTTAATACTTAAGTCACATTTTATTTTATTTTTAAAGATTTTATTTATTTACTTGAGAGAAAGAGAGCATAAGAGGGGAGATGATCAGAGGGAGAAGCAGACTCTGCGCTGAATAGGGAGCCTCATGCGGGACTTGATCCCGGAACTTCAGTATCATGACCTGAACTGAAGGTCGTTGCTTAACCAACTGAGCCACCCAGGCGCCCCTTAAGCCACATTTTAAAAAATCAAAGAGCATCAAGTCCTAATTTCACTTTTATCATAGCCTTTTTATTTATGCTATACCATTTCACCTCATACTATACATTACATTTATTATTATATTATACAGTATTATTTCCACTATGCATGTGCCATGTAGGCTATATGCCTTTTAAAACAACTGGAATATTTTATCTCATATATTTTTTTCTCATATCTTATGATGATTTAATTGTGGTGATTGAAAGACACAAATGGGTTTACTTTAAGTTTGGTAGTCAGGATATCAGATTTGTTACTTCCTAAATGCATCCCTTGTATGTGAAGCACAGTGCTGAGCATGAAGCATTTATTTATTTCATTGCATATCTTTCTGAATTTTTTCCACAAAGAATAATGGTTTAATTTTTACTTTTCTCTTGAGGAAAGTGAGCTCCTAAAATAATGTTATTGTTGTTTACACAGACAGGTGTTTTGGATAAAAGGGATCCACAGGAAAGACTTCAGGCTACCATAAGATTCAGGTAATACATAATGAATATATTCTTAACTGCATGACTTCCATAGTAGTCCTATTTCAGATAAACAAATCAGAAAACAAATGTTAACGGTCTGTCTTCATTCTATTTACAATAATAGGTGCAGCGATAGTCTTTAGTGACTACTAGAACCTAATTTCCAAGTCTTCTTAGTGCAGGAAATGGAGATAAAGAGAATACATCCTAAAATGTCTAGATTAATATCTCTTGAGATAACTATTCAAAAATAAAACATTGTTTATATTCCATTATGCTGTTCTAATATAAGACTGTAAATCTAATTAATTTTAGTAGATCATATATTTGTTCAAGAATTTGGTGGTAATTTGGGAGATATAAGCTAGAATGACTTGCCTTACTAAGTCTGCAGCGGGAGAGATGCAAAAACCAAAAATCTGATCATTTCATTTCATGGATGATGGAACTGATGTTCAAAAGACTTGGGAAGGAGCCTCAACTCACAAAGTTCAGTAGTGATGGTGCCAGGATTACAATCCATCCTTCCTGATTTATATAGTATCTCTTTCATTTTGGAGCATTGTTTTCCATCTTTTAAAAGAAGGGGGTGCTAGCACCTGGGTGGCTCAGTTCGCTAAGAATCTGCCTTCAGCTCAGGTCATGATCCCAGGGTCTTGTGATCAAACCCCATGTCAGATTCAGCAGGGAGTCTGCTTCTCTGTCTCCATCTTCCCCCTGTTCATGCTTCCTCTCTCTCAAATAAATGAATAAGATCAAGAAAGAAAGGTAGTTTGGTTTTCCAAGGGTAACTACCTGAAATCATACTTTTGATTAAATTACTAAACATATCTTAGCATTTAAATTCATCTATTCCAAATTCTGCCATTTTTAATCATAGTTCATTCTAAGTTCTTCTTCAAGAGTATCAAGTAAATAGGAAGTAAGTACTTCCCAGAGAGAAAAAAAAAAAAAAAAAGAAAAAGAAAAAAATCAATTCATTTATTCAGGTAAATAGACCATTTTTTTAAAAAAATGACTGATTCACTATCAGCCTTGTCTAAGCCTCCCACTGGGTAGCTTAAAGTAGTTGGAGAAAAATCACACACCAAGGAGACTGTTAGCAATGTAATTGCATAGTCACTAAACTCAGCTGGACCTCAATACTAGCTGAGAATTTTATTATTACATTTGTTTTGTCTAGTTTCTGCAGTCAAACTTTTCTATCTTCCACACTCCTCTACCTGAGGGGTTCTCAGCAGATGACCTTGCCTTCTACTTGGTAGAAAAAATAAAGTCTATCACAAGCAACCACCTCAAATTCCCGCCACCAAGTCTTCAGTTCTACATCTATCAGTCCCTATTTTTAATTTATGTAAATGGTATTCAATAGAACCTATGTGTCTTCAGGGAATATCCATGTTGGACTGTGTGCATATGTATCTGCAGAAATGCATATGTCTGATACCTGTTGCTTCTAACTGTTGTGTTGTATATACAGTGTTGTATATCCACCACAGTCTTCCTATTTCCCCAGTGTGGCTTTCTGAGAGGGTTCCAGCATTCCACTACTATTAACAATTCTGTGATAAACATCCTCAAATGTAATTGTTTTTTAAGTTTACATATTTAAGCAGGATTGTTACCTATACTTACCTTGAACGAGCAGATACTTACAACTAGAATGGCTTTATTCTTGTACATTTTCAGCTGTAGTACTTCATCATTGTTTCATCTACACAGTTGAAAACAAAACTCAGCATATTCCAGGTTTTCCTGATGGAATGCTGGCAATGTGTTAATAGGTTGTTTTTAAGTTGCAGTTTTATAACTAGTAACTTTGAATATCTCTTTTCATTTGATGGAATTTGGGGTTTCATCTTCTCTGAACTGGTGATTCATATATGTTTGCCAGTTCTTCTCATAGGTTGTCTGTGTATATATTTTTGATTTCTAGACATTTCTGTTTACTTTAATGTCATGAACTTACTTTAGATAATGAATTTCTGATTTGTGATTTCTATTAACATGGATTTCTCCTACAATGGCTTTGCCTACTCAAACTTCATACAAAGCAAATTATACAGTTTTTTGTTCTTATCTGTCTGATTTTTTTCACTTAGTTGAATATTTTTGACATTATCCATGTAGTTGCTTGTGCCAATAGTCTCTTCTTATTATTGCTGAGTAGTATGTCTTTGTATGAATAGATCAGTTCATTTGGTTTTCTACTGATGAAAACGTGGGATGTTTTCAGTTTGAGCTAGAATGAGTAAAGTTACTCATTGCATCTTGTAAAGATATATATAGAATATCTTTGTAAAAGTCTTAGTATGGGCATATTTCATTTTTAAAAATAATGTCTAGAAATAGAATTACTGAATTCTAGAGTAAGTGAACATTTATAAGAATTGCCCAGCAATTTAAGGAAAAAAAAAAAAAGACTTTTTATCCCCATCAGTAAGAAAGTTCAGGTGGCCCCATACTCTCAACAATATTTGTTATTATCAGATTTTTTAAAGTCACATATCCTGTCTATTTTAGCCATTAAAAATCATGCAGTTGCCTCTGAGGATTCCAATAGCTACAAATATCAGAATGTTATGTTGTCATTATTATTCAGTTAAAGCATATTTTAATTTTTTTCCTTTTGATTTTTTCTTTGATTCTTGGGTTATAGAGATGGGTTTTGTCTAATTTTCAAGATTTGAAGATTTTCTGAATATATTGTTAATGATTTCTAATAGTACATCTTTGTGGTTCAGAAACCATTCTCTGAATGATTTTGATCCTTTGTGATTTATGGAGATTAATTGTTTTGATGATTCTGAATTAATGTTTTATATTAACTTGAGAATAATATATTTTGCTTTTATGGAGTGGGGTTTTCTGACATATATATGACATCACTTTGTTTGTTTGTGTTGTTCAAATTATTTACATCATTTTAGATATGTCTGCTTTTCTCTTTCAGTTACTGACAGTGTAATGTTAAAGTCTGCAGCTATATTTGTGGATGTGTTTATTTCTTCCTTTAATTCTGTCTTTTTTCCCTTTATTTGCATCTATACTATTGCATGCATACAAATATTACACTGTAAGTATTTTCCATAATAAGATGCTTTTGTCAATAACAAATGACTTTAATTTACAATCTTGTACTATTTTTTAATTCACTTTTTTCTGAATATTAATAGAACTACTTCAGCTTTCTTATGCTGCACAGAAAAGATTGTTTATGTAAAAAAAGTTTTTCCTTCTTAGTTTGTCAATATCACCTTTATGTTGGAAGTGTTCATTGTGTTTGTTAGTTTGTTTTATTATTTGTATACAATAGGAAGATACGCTTCAAAAGCAAAGTAAGTACATATTTTCCTGCAAAGACATCACCCAAGTAATTATTGCCAACTAAATTAAAATGTTTGTATTTTTTCCCCTTAAACAAAATTTTAAAATTGAGTTATATTGGCACTAGATTTAGATCAACAATAATTTCCTGGGTGTAGTTTCTCAACTTCTCTGAGGCTATGGTTGTATTTCTCTCTCTGCTATATGATTTTCTAAGACATTCTTAGGGCCCTATAATTATTTTATTACTTTATTACAAATTGCACCTGAACTCTATCACTTTACATATTTAATTCTAGGTGTACTATATTTTCTTATTAGATTTTTAAAAGTGCAATTAGTCTAGTCTCCATTACTCTCCAAATGTCTAGATTTTCTTCTCCCATTTTTTCCCTTCAAGACAAGTTTAAAATATTAGTTCAGTATCTTGGCTACTAAAAACTCATCATTAATTTTATTTCTTTCTTAATTTATAGCAAGCCATTATCCTTCCTGTCTCATTCCCTTCTGCTACATTTGTTGCCTGTAGCTTTTATTTTATGCTTTCACTTATTTTCACTTGCTATCAAGCTCTACCAATCAATGTGTGTGAATGTGTATCTGTATATTTGTGACATATTATTACTTTTATTTTGTGCCAGGCAATTAATATTTTTGAGTTTTTATATTGTTATGACTTATCTGCGTTGTCTTTCTATATTAAAGGTCATTATATTTCATGATGTGAAATACAATAAATATAAACTCCATTAATAAAAATTCCTCTCTAATAATCTTATAAAATGTACCCACTCAGGACAATAATGCTTTCTCCTTTTCCATTTTTGTTTCTCCCCAAACACTGTAACATAATTATAAAGCCTTCTTAAACAGATGGAGCTTAGAAGTTAAAGTTAGATGAACAGTTTATGGCAGTGATAATATAATGAGAAGAAAACTGGCAAATTATTATACCTCAAAACAGATTCTTTTTTCTGTTAATTATATGTTATTGGTATACACATAGGCAAAAGGTTTTCTTCAAAATGTTTGCAAACCAGAAAAGATCACATTAATTTTCAGGTGAGCAAAAAGAGTTGAAAGAATAGGGGAAATTCCAGAAAAATATGTTGTGGAATACAGTTATGATTTGTAAACAGGAATTCTAAACAGGAATATTTATGACTGAAAAGTCTACCAAGTAATACCTGAGATTTTTGAAAAAGATATTTTATTGGGGAAAAATAATGCTGCTGTTTAAGTGGGTCAGATTTTATTCATCTCTTTTGTTTGTGTGGTATTTTCATTACCTACAGTAGTCAAAAATCTCTTCCATAGAATTCCAATAGAAAACCAGAAACTGAATATTCAAACAAAGAAAATATAAACCCTGTGGTATTGGGTGTTGGATATTCAGGAAGAAATGTCCCTTTTAGCCAAGACTAAGTTTTGGAAACAAACTGACAACACTAACTGCGTTTTAATAAAAATCATTTCACTGCCTCAATATGCATGGCAAACAGCTGCAAGTGTCAGGTTCAGATAAGCTGAAAGCAAGATGGCTGAAAGGTACATTTTCTAATCAACTTCCTGAATTATCTTTGACTCCTGGTATGGCCTCACATGTGACCTAATTATGAAGCATAACATGCCAATATTTTCATAACAAAAAAATGAAAATTGGTCTTTTAATTCTTTGGAAATGGTTCATGATGTTATCCTTGCCCTGTTACTTCAATGAATTTTAGATATACTCTTCCCCTTAAACTTTGTCGTCTGACTAAAAAGTGGCAGACACCAATTTTTGGTGACATCACTTTCATTCTGTGTTCCCTTATGCATGTTTTGCAAGTTCTCAAATTTATATATTTCAGTAGCTAATATTTTTTTCTTCCTGAGGCCATAGTTGGTTAAAGTCTTTTAAAAAATGAATTTTATCTAGGCCATGGCCAAAGTGGTTTACTTTTTAAAAAGCAGATAGTAAAGACATAGGAATTCAAAATAAAATGCCTAGGTCTATTTATTAAGAATAGGGTGGGAAATATGGTTTATATGTATTTTTTCCTGTTGTATACTTCAAAAAGTTCAGTGACTTCATTTCTATATTAATCTTTCTTTGTTCTTAATTCCCCTATCCCATCCTGTTCTTCCTCTTTTCTTCTCTTCTCTCTTTCCTGAGAGGTAATTTTTTGTTTTCTTGTTTTTTTTTTTTTAACCATGAAGAAGCATGATATAGAATTTAGATTTTTTTTAAAGATTTTATTTATTTATTTAGACAGAGAAATGAGAGAGAGAAAGAGAGCGCAAATGGGGGAGGGGCGGAGGGAATGAATTTCAAGCAGACACCATGCTCAGCACAGATCCCCATGTAGGGGTTGATTTCATCACCCTGAGATCATGACCTGAATTGAAATTAAGAGTTGGACATGCAACCAATTGAACCACCCAGGCACCCCTGAAAGGCACTTTTTCTTTTAAACTGTGAAAAAGCATGATGTAGATTATATTTCTTAAGCTGTAATTAGCATTGAAAAAATTGTATGTGGAAAGATGACTAAGACTAAGAGCATTTCAGAAAATAGCTACAAAAGTTTCTGATGTAGAAACAAATTTTCCTAGTCCAAGGAACTAAAAGACTAGAAGAGAAATGAGAATTCTAATTGATAAAATGGTATCCATGTGGATTTTAATATTATTGGAAAGTGATAAGAAGTAGAGAAGAGAAGAAAGATAAGTATTTAACTTCTCCAGTGACTGTAGGGGAGTGGACAAGAGACAGGTGATGAAGAATGATAATGTTTGAGCCTTGAGTAACACACAGTGAAAGAAAGTTTTGCTGTTATGTTTTTGGTGGTGGTGGTACATTTTTGGACAGTAGAGACCTAAAAGTGGCAATTGCAAGCAAAGAGGTATCAGTTTACACCCTAGAACAGGTATATAAAATAACAAAAATTCTTCCAGATTTGTGAAATAGGAGAAGCTATTGTTTAATGAACAGCTGGTTTTCCATAAAAGTGAAGATAGTAAGAACAATGTAAAATCGTACAAATATAGGCAAGTTTGTTGCTTATAAATTGGTGAAAAGTATAGAGAGAAAAAGAAGGGATGGTGTATTGGATAATGTTAGGAAATATACATAAATGATATCTTAGATTGATTGGAAGGATGAGACTTCTGTCAGTGACTGGGATCAGCAGAACTCCAAGGCAAGATGGATTCATTCTAACAGTCTGAGTGAGACAGGGTAACTAGACTTATTTTTATAGATCCAAATACATCCTCATAGCTATAGCAGCACACAAAATACAGATTTTTGAAGGCTTCATATTTACACATGGTGCTGATACACAAATGATAACTTCTTAATGTCTCTTGATGCTGAACCGATCATTGCAGTAAAGATGAAACAATGGCAAGGGAAATTGTATTTGTAACAGTAAAGAAATAACAGAAACCAAAAGGTTTAAGGCAGTGGATTACTCATGATGTGTATTCTTAAAAAAAAAAAATAGGCAGTGTGTTAATTTGCTGAGGAAGCCATAACAAATTACTACAGACTGGCTGGCTTAAATAATAGAGATTTATTTTCTCGCAGTTCTTGAGGTTGGATGTCTGAGAATAAGGTGTTAGCAAAACTGGTTTCTTTTCAAGTCTCTCTCCTTGGCTTACAGATGGCCACATTTTTATTGTGTCTTCACATGGTCATCTGGCATGCACATGACTGGTGTTTCTATCTATGTGTCCACATTTCCTATTCTTACAAGGATATCAGTCACATTGGACTAGGGACTACCCCCAAAGACTTGATTTTAACTTAATCACATTTTCAAAGATTCTGTCTCTAAATATGTACACACTCGGAGGCACAGGTTTTTAGGATATATGAATGAACATATAAACACATTTGGGGGCAACCCATAATAAGCAAGTAAGGTATATGTTCTTGTACCTAATGGCCCATCTCTGTGCCTTTATCACAGACGATTGTCTATTCTACCACCTACTTATAAAGTTGGAAATGTGCAGCAAGGAAAGAGCAAGATACACCTGAAGAGTGCACCATTCCTAGAATTTATTCTTTGGTCTCTTGATACCTATAAAAATGCAGAATTAGATACAGATAATTTGACAAACAGATGTGGTATGTATTGTTTCATTCAGTGCAGACTATAAAAATTGAAAACTTCCTGGTGTGTGTATAAGTAAATGTAAAATAGGTTATATAGGTTATATACACGTGATGAAGTCTACCAAAATAGATTACATATATGTGACGAAATCTACCACAGTTTTAAAGAAAAAAAAACATTAACAATTGAATTTCAAATATTTTACTAATTAATTATGTGGAATGAAACAACTCACCCAGACATAATAAACCTCTCCATTTATTCTCTTTAAAACGAGAATCCCTACCTAGGGATTCTTTCAAAGTTTCTATCTCTATTTTTTCAAATATTAAATAAGACAAGCATAAAAATGGGATAAGGTTTGAAGAGCTTTAACAGTATGACATATAAGATTATTCTAATCTTATAATCTTAAATATTTTTTATTTTCTCATAATTTGATGTTGCATTCACTTTTTTTTTTTTTTTGGAGGGGAAGGGATAACATTAAGGATAGCTTCAACTCTGTATAAAGCTTCAGTACTCCTTTGTGTGTCCTGTTAAATCCTATTTTCAATAATATTACTGAGTGTTTGAGAGGAACATCACAAACTTCAACTGTGTGTTTACAAAGTGAAGGAAGAGTAGTCTATTCTCTTGTTACTAGGTTTACTCATCACTTGGTGATCACTCTAGTATAAACCACCCCACAGCTCCCTGCAAAACTCCTAACATGATATCTTAAAAACAACATCCACACTTGAAGGTAAGAAACAAAATAAAGGTAAAACAAACCAACAAATAATACAATAACTATACAAAAACCTAACTAGATCACATCATTATCTATGCAAAAATACCTTCTATCTCAGAAGTTACTTTTCCTAAACTGAAGAAGTTATTACCACATAATTAGTTGCCCATTTACTATCTTTAAATTTCACATATAGATCCACTTATTTTGAATATAATGGCCCAAATAAAGCAATGAATTGGAAACATAGAACCTTTTTAGTTCAGAAAGTTAAAGTTTTTCAATACTAGAACAAACCAAAGAAGCCATAAGTATTCTATTTTTTCTTATTCACTTACTCATTTGTTTAAATCATGCTTTTTTTTTCCTGATATCTTGGAAGACTTCCTATTTGTATATTCTCCATTGTTTCACATTTTGTAATTTGGAACTTCTTGTCTGTTTTTCCCCCAGGAAGCGAAAATGTGAATACCTTTTAAAGAGATTCTATTGTCTTGACAGATGATATCAACATCATGGTGGCAGGAGTCATTATGTTTTTCTATCCTCTTTGATTTACAACTAATTGGATATTAAAAAAAAAAAAAAGCACATCTGCACAGTGTCCTAGAACAAGTAAGAGATTCATTCATTTGTGCAACAGAAAGTAGGTGGATTGGATTGTGCAGGAGGCATTAGAATGAGGGAAGTGGTGACAGAAGCAGTGATGGCAGAGAAGGTAGCAGGCAGTCTGGCTGTGAGTCAGCACTGACTTTTATGGCAGAGGAGGTGGGGAATGAAGACAATGAGTAGGGGCCTGCTCAGCTACATGGATTATAGCTGAAGGGTCCATTGATATCTCTGAGGCTAGGGGAAAGGCTTGGGGAGGGAAGTAAGGAAAGGGAAGAAGGCAGACAAAAAGGAGCAAAGGAAAGGAAAGCATCTCCTGCTGTCTTCCCTGAGAGGCAAGAGGACAGCCCACATACTTTGGGTACTCCCCTAGACTTGAGGATCCCCCTACTGAACTGTGAGCACACAAGTGCTAAGTGTATACCTTCCCCGGTCTGTTGCCACCCTTTGCCTTTTTATTTTCTTTTCTGTTTCTTTCTTTTCTTTTTTTCTATATGCATGCTCCCAACCTTAGTGGTGAGTAAGCTCCTTGAAAAGAAAACAAAACTTGGGCTGTAACATTCCTTTCTGGAAAATAAAGGGAAGATTCTTTACTATCAATTTAATGAACTGTTAGAGTCAAAATAAACAAGCCTTGTCTAATAAAGATATTCACTACTTCAAATGCAGTGGCAGAGGCACTTTTCATCTAACACGATGAAAAATCATGGTAATATGGTATTACAAAAAGAAAAATGACAATTTTCCAGCAAATGAACCTAAAGATATGGAATATTACAATATAGCTGATAAAGAATTTTAAGTAGCTCTTAGGAAGAAAATCAATAAGCTACAAGAAAATTCAGAAAGATAATCAGTGATATTTGGAATATAATTAACAAACATAAATTAACAAACATAAAGAGTACTTTACCATAAAGATTGAATTTCTGTAAAGGAACCAAACAAATTCTATAGTTAAAGAACTCAGTAATGAGATGAAGAATGAGCTAGAATGCATTATAAACAGAGCAGATTACATGAAAGAGAGAATTAGTAAGCTTGAAGATCAAAATATTTTAAAAAAATGATTCAGGTAGAAGAGGAGAGATAACTAAAATTTGTAAAAGGTAAAGAAATCCTACAAGAACTATCTGACTCCATTAGAGAATCCAACATAAAAACAATGGGCACTCCAGAAAGAGAAATGAGGGAGGAGGGAGAAGAGAGTATATTTAAAGAAATAATAGCTGAAACTTTCCCAAGCCTTGGAAAGGAACTGGATTTATAAGACCAAAAAGCCAATAGAATACCTCATTATCTCAATGCACAAAGACCTTCTCCAGTTTTATATTGAAGCTGTCAAAAATCAGTGATAAAGAATTTTAAAGGCAGTCAGAGAAAAGAAGGTAGTAACCTACAAAGGTACCCTCATTAGGCTATCAGCAGACTTCTCAGCAGAAACTCTACAAACCAGCTTAAAGTAGAATGACATATTCAAAATATTGAAAGATTTTAAAAGCCAGCCTAGAAGAATACTCTATTTGCAAAGTTATCTTTCAGATATGCAGAAGAAATAAAGGCTTATCCAGTCAAACAAAAGCTAAGGGAGTTCACCACCACTAGACCTGGCTTATAAGAATGTTGAAAGGACACCTTTGGATTAATATGAGAATCAGTCAGAATTAGAATAAGTCTTCTTAAAAAGAATATATTAAGCTTTTAACTGTAGTATAAAGGTTAAAATAAATGAACATTGAAAATAATCAGCTATCACAACTTGGTAATGAAAGCATAGCATAAAATGAGATAATTTGTGACATCAAAAACATAAAAGAGGAAGCATATAAGGACGGGACTTTTATATACAGATAAATTGCTATCAGCAGAAAGAAGATTATTTTTTCTATGAAATGTTTCACGTAAACCTCATGGTATCCATAAGCAAAAATTTAGAGTATGGACACAAAACATAAAAAAGGGGAGACCGAATAAGTCCCTGGACAACTACTAACTTACAAAGCTAGACAAACAGAAGAAAAAAGCAACAATGGATAGTCAAAATAACCAGAAGTCGAAAGTTAAAATAGCAGTATAAATCATGACATATTAATAATCACCCTAAATATAAATTAATTTAACTCACCAATTAAAGACACAGAGTGGCTGGCTGGATGAAAAAATGAAACCTGGGGCGCCTGGGTGGCTCAGTGGGTTAAAGCCTCTGCCTTCTGCTGAGGTCATGATCCCAGGGTCCTGGGATCGAGCCCCACATCAGGCTTTTTGCTTGGCAGGGAGCCTGCTTCCTCCTCTCTCTCTGCCTGCCTCTCTGCCTTCTTGTGATCTCTGCCTGTCAAATAAATAAATAAAATCTTTAAAAAAAAAAAGAGAGAAGAGAGAGAGACTCATTTTGGGTCCAAAGACACTTATAGGTCAAAGTGAGGGCACGGAAGGCAATATTCCAAGCAAACAAAAATGAAAAAAAAAAAAAAAAAAAGGCAGGTATAGCCATACTTGTATCAAGCCAAAAAAGATAACAAGAGACAAAGGAGTTCATTATATGATAAAGGGATCAGTACATCAGGAAGATAAAACAATCCAAATATGCTCTTAACACCCAAGCACTGAAGCATATTAAGCAATTAATAACAGAATTTAAGAGAAAGATAGACAACAGTACAATAGTCATAGGGGATCTCTATACTTTACCTTTAGGAATAGATAGATCATACAGACATAATCAAAAAGGAAACATTGTAATTGAAGCACACGTTAGAACAAATAGACTTAATAGACAAATATAGAAGTCTGCATCCAACAGCAGCAGAATACACATTCTTCTCAAGTACACATGGAACATTCTCCAGGATAGATTATATAATAGGCCACAAAGCAAATCTCAGCAAATTTAAGAAAATTGGAATGATAACAACTATCTTCTCTGACTACAATGTTATGAAACTTAGTAATCAACAATAAGAGGACTTCAAATGAGAAGATTTATAAATATGTGGGAACTAAACAACACACTTCTAAACAATCATTGGGTCAAAAAGTCAAAAGGGAAATAAAAAACCAAAATGAAAATGGAAATACAACATGCCATATATTGTGGGATGCAACAAAAGCAGTTCTGAGAGGAACGTTTGTAGCAATAAACACATATATTAAGACATTAGAAAAAAATCTAAAAACTTAATTTTATACTTCAGATTACTCAAGAGAGCAAACTAAGTCCAAAGTTATCAGAAAGAAAGGCATAATAAGAATTAAAATAGAAGTAAATGAAATACCAGAAAAAAGTAGAAAGGATCATCAAACAGTAAGTTCCTTTAAAAAGATATATTTGATGGGGCGCCTGGGTGGCTCAGTGGGTTAAAGCCTCTACCTTTTACTCAAGTCATAATCCCGGGGTCCTGGTATTGAGTCCCGCATCGGGCTCTCTGCTCGACAGGGAGCCTGCTTCCCTTCCTCTCTCTATGCCTGCCTCTCTGCCTACTTGTGATCTTTGTCTGTCAAATAAATAAATAAATAAAATCTTTTTTTTTTTTAAAAGATATATTTGACAAACCTTTAACTGGACTAAGAAGAAAGGAAACTCTTATGATCCAGTAATTCCAACTCTGGATATATACCTAAAGGAAATGAAGACAGCAAGACATATGCACACCCATATTTATTGGAGTGTTACAATAGCCAGGTAATTGAAACAGTTTAAATGCCCATCAATAGATGAAGGAATAAAAAATACATGGTTCATCTACACAATGGCAAGTCATTCAGCCATGTGAAAGGAAGATATCCTCCCATTTACAACAACATGGATGGACCTTAAGCACATTATGCTAAGCAAGATAAGTTGGACAGAGAACAAGTACTGTATGATATCACGTAAATGTGGAATCTAAAATAAAGTTAAACCTGTAACAAATGGAGTGAGTGGTGGATGCCAGGGGATGGAGGGAGGAGGAGAATAAGAGTGACAATATTTAAGGATAAATACTTGTAATGAGTAGTAAATAAGCCATAGAGATCTAATGCACAGTATAGTGAATATTTGAATTCTATCTTACTGCTCAGTTAAAATATATCTCATTTTAGCCTGGAAGAATTTGTACATAGGTTGTATATAAGAATATACAGTTTATAAATTTTTTTTCTTTCTTTACTATAGTTTTACAAAGACCCTGTATTTTCTTCATCCTTATCACTCACAATTTAGGTAGCAAATCGGGTTTTCTTGACCAAAGATGGAAGTGCTGTGATATATAAATTATCTCTATTAGTTTTTCTGTTATTTATTTCTCTCAAGGTATTAATTGTATACCATATTACTCTCCTTTTGTTCTATCTTTTGTGGCTTTTAAATCAGGTTATTTCATTGATTAAATAATTTTTCTTCTTTTAGTTTTTTCCCTTAGTTCTTTGGATGTTCTACATGTGATATTTCCCTCCTTCCTTTTACCTTATTTTTTTTTCCCTTTCTTAGCACTTGCTTACCTTAGGAGTTAAGTGTACCACAATCTTGATTGGTAACTTAAAAATAAGCTTAAGATAAATGTGATGCACTGATTGTGGGATTTAGGTCATAGGTATTGCTGTGAAATTACTGCTGATATAAATCAATGTCATCAATTTCTCAAGACATTTGTGAATTTTAGAGAGCACATTGAGATCATCTCAAATCTTTCTATGTACAGCCCCCATGTTCATAATTAAATGTTTTCTTATATCAGTATCTAAGATGAATAAATACTTATAATTCAGAACAATTTTAACTAGGATTTTTAGGACAATATTTCCTATGTTTTTAATTATCAGATGTCATCCATATATATTAGCTATGAATAATTGTGGAGAGCTACTTTGTCTATCCCATTAGAATCTATTGAATTACCCTAACAAGTTCCAACAAGCTCATCTGAAATCGAAGATGAAGATTGAATTAATTAAGATTTCTACATGAGTGTTAAAATATAATTATATCTTTATCCATATATGTTCTACATTGTATTATTGATCAAAATATTTGTTTCCCTTTTCTCCTGGTCCCTCTCCTACAGGAAGTAGGATTTTACTTCCTGCCCCACTGATAAAAGTTTTGACAGTACAACTTGCTTTGTTAATTAGAATGTGTGTGCCATTTCCAGGTATGTTATGTCATGTGACTAGGGTTTTGTTTGCTTGCTGGTTTTTTTTTTTGGTTCTGTTTTCACATGCAAGACTCACATGCTTGATCAAGAAAGGAGCTACTTATTCTATGTTTTAGGCTGGTTAAATTATATCAATTATTGATGAATGTAAAAATTTATAGAAAATGGAAACATTGGGGTACCTGCATGCCTCAGTCAGTTAAGTGTCTGCCTTTTAGCTCAGGTCATAATCCCAGGGTCTTGGGATAAAGGCCCACAGTCTGGCTCCTGGCTCAGTGGGGAGTCTGCTTCTGGCTCTGCCCCTCCCACTCACTCCTCCCTCTGCTCCTGCTCTCTCTCTCCCTGAAATAAATAAATAAAATCCTAAAGAAAATGAAAACATTGCCAAAGGCAAATTTGATTATATAGTTTGTGTATAGTTTGGTTGTTCATTTTCCCCAAAATTCCTTAAAACTGTTAGGTTTGGAAGTGTTGGCATTTATATGATTTAAATGAATTATGCAATGTATGAATTATTTAGGACAATTATATCCGGAAAAATTATGAAAATATTAAAAGCAATTATTTTATTTATTGATTAAATAAATTCAGTTGCCTTTTTTTTTTTAAAGATTTTATTTATTTGTTTGACAGAGAGAGATCACAAGCAGGCAGAGAGGCAGGCAGAGAGAGAGAGAGAAGGAAGCAGGCTCCCAGCTGAGCAGAGAGCCCGATGCGGGGCTCGATACCAGGACCCTGGGATCATGACCTGAGCCGAAGGCAGCGGCTTAACCCACTGAGCCACCCAGGCGCCCCTTCAGTTGCCTTTTTATTAGATTTTATTTTAATATAGAGTTAAGACCTGAACTAATCTTTAATAATTAATTAATCTTACTTTATTAGAAAAAATATACTTGCTACATTGTTTTCCATAGTATTTACTCTTAAATTTAATGCCAGACTATCTCTTATGGGAAACATAGATGGCTAATGTCTTTGTGCTCTTTTGACTCAAGAGAATAAGGCAGGGGTATAGGAATTGCCTCCCCACCCTAAATATCCCACAAGATCCTGCACTGAAAAAAAAAAAAAAAATACCCTTTTGTGTGGATCCGGAACACTTTTCCCTTCTTGAACACAAATCCCTCCACATCTGTTCGACCAATTCTGCTCCAGGTTAAAAAAAAATGTATTGATGAATTGCAAGTCTTGTTTCACATTCTGTTATTCCTGGCAGCAAATTCCTTTTTTTGTAAAATGCAAACCCAAAAGCCATTTTTAGTTCTCTGTCTTTGTTTCATAAAATCTTCCCTATAAACAAAAGCTACAAAGCATTGTCAAGCTTTTATTTTAAATTATACAGTTCTTAATATTTAAATATAAGTTAAGATATATTTTTAAGTGCCAATGCTATTTTTAAATTTACCTAATAACCTGGTAGAAGATGGGGACAAAAGGAAAGAAAATTTTTATAAAAGAAAAAAGTCACCTTCACTGATACTGGCAAATCCCAGTGTTTCCTGTCTGAAAGATGATTCGTGGAATATATTAAGGTTGCTTTCCTTTAGAAGTGTGCATTCTTAAAGTGTAAGCAATACATAATAAAAAGGAGCTTCAGTGTTTTTAGTACATTCAATAAACAAATATAAATCTCTTGCCCATTTTGAAAAAAAGACTTGTTTTTTTCTGAATTGTTTACATTGACTCTCTCCTTAGCTTTGTTTTCCATCAAAATAAAGTTAGTAGTATCTCCAGCCAAATGACTTAGTTTAGCAGATTTACAGCATTTAATACCATGTAAAATTTTTAGCCTGAATATGATCATAAGCTTTCTAAATTGGTATGTGTTTCACTTTTGATACAATAATATAATCTGTGGGTATTAAATATAATTAAATATAATTCGATCTTATAATAATCAATTACTTTAAGGTATTTTCCAATATTGATTATTTAATATATACATGAATACCTTTAATGATGTACTTCAGAAGTAGTATATTTATTTTTGGCTACTTTGATGAATGAGAAGTTGTTTCTCCTGTGATTGAAAACATATATCTCAATGATCAATTGACATTGATTTTAATTATTTCTATATATCAATACCATATATAAAATGTGACTTTTCCACTTGAAAATCCGTTAAATGTTTTTGAATAACTAGCATATATATATATTCAATAGGATTTTCTTTCTCAAGGTTAAAAATACGTTGATCTTTTTAACAATTACATTTTGAGTGTTTTTTAGTACTGACACATGAGGTTATATTCTTTTAAATGTTTGTCTGCTTGGTGTAGCCCTCTACATTGCCCTTCAGTGTACAACAATAATCAAAATATGGTTCAACTAGTGAGGAGTATATTTAAAATGTAACAATTTGGTATCCTAGGGGCCCTTTTCCTACTGCAGAAGCTTAGAATTGTATAAAATTTTTGGATGGCCATATCAAACTGTGATGCCAATTAAGCTCATTTTTACCTTTATGATTATTTTTAGTTGTCATGGATTTTCCAGTACAATACACCTATGATAACATTCATTTGATGAGCATACTCTCAGTACCAAAGGTTATTTGCTCAATGTGTGTTCACCTCTTGGTGTTGAGTCTTTATATTGTAACCTGGAGAAATTCCGTCTGCAGCTTTCTCATCTTTATTCCACTGTCATTTTTACTCAATGCTCGTTAATGTGGTAGCAGGGGCAAAGGAGTGGGACATTCTCTGTAGTTCTGATTAAGCCTCATTCTTAGCAGGTACTACTTCCTTGGGTCTTGAAAATATAACCTAAGAAAGTTTTCTTGCCCCTTCTAAAACTATAGCTCTGGACTAGGCATGCATTATTGCTTTCTTTCATGGTTAGTTCCTATATTTGTTTCTTTTCCCCATTTCCTTTGCCTCTGCAGATTTAAACATTTTGTTTGGGGAAGAAAGGAAAGAGCTGATCTGTGCAGAATTTCAGCAATATTCACTATTTCCCTGCCCTAGCCAGCATCACCATAATAGTGTTCTTAAGATTGGTTTTAATATTTCCCATCAATACTGATGGGGTTAATTGAGGAAGCACTTGCAAAATGGGAGTGAATCCCCCATATGGGTAGCCTCCAGTGAGTTCAAATTCTCACACTAATTCACAAAGGGCTTCGGCAATTCATTAAAATTTTTCAACTGTGTCTTTTAACCGGTTTATATGGCACATGGCCATATGTATTGTAGATAAGCAAATGTGTGTTCTGCTTCTCCCCGAAGGTGCCTATCTCTCCCATGTTTTCAAGTTATGTGGTTTGCTTGAAACCTCAGTTCTCTGGTAGGTTAGGAAAAAAAATCATTAATTTGCAATTTGTCCATATTTGTCCTTATTATAAGGATGAGAGCAACATTTTTTCTACCTTACTACATCTGAGGTAATATTCAGAGATGTCTGGGGCACCTGGGTGGCTCAGTGGGTTAAAGTCTCTGCCTTCAGCTCAGGTCATGGTCCCGGGGTCCTGGGATTGAGCCCCACATCGGGCTCTCTGCTCAGCGGGGAACTTGCTTCCTCTTCTCTCTCTCTCTCTCTCTGCCTGCCTGTGATCTCTGTCAAACAAATAAATAAAAAAATCTTAAAAAAATATTCAGAGGTGTCTTATTAGGGTATCTTGGAATTTTTAAAAATTCTGAATCAGTTTGCCCGATTCAATTAATAAATTGTAAAATACACTAATTGGCTTTTGATTTTTTTTTTCAATCTATGCACTTGTAGCAATTTATTATTTTTTTAAGCTCCTCATTCATTGGGCCAGTTTTATTTTTTGAATTTTTATTTTTTTTTTTATTTTTTCAGTGTTCCAAGTTTCATTGTTCATGCACCACACCCAGCGCTCCATGAAATACATACCCTCCTTAATACCCATTACCAGGCTCACCCCCCCACCTTCCAAAACCCTCAGTTTGTTTATCAGAGTCCAGTCTCTCAAGTTTCATCTCCCCCTCTAATTTACCCAATTCACTTTTCCTTTCCTTCTCCTAATGTCCTCCATGTTATTCTTTATGCTCCATAAGTAAGTGAAACCATGTGATAATTGACTTTCTCTGCTTGACTTACTTCACTTAGCATAATCTCATCCAGCCCTGTCCATGTTGATAGAAAGTTGGGTATTCATCCTTTCTGATGGGTGTGTAATATTCCATTGTATATATAAACCATATGTCCTTTATCCATTCATCTGTTGAAGGGCATCTTGGCTCTTTCCACAGTTTGGTGATTGTGTATATTACTGCTATGAACATTGGTGTACATATGGCCCTTCTTTTCACTACATCTGTATCTTTGGGGTAAATACCCAGTAGTGCAATTGCAGGGTCATAGGGTAGTTCTATTTTTAATTTTTTGAAGAATTTCCACACTGCTTTCCAAAGTGGCTGCAACAACTTGTTGGGCCAGTTTTAAACCTAAACACATAAGTATATAGTAGGATAGGTGAAAGCCTAGGGCCAATCTTATACTCTGTTTGTAGAAAACTTTGAGTGAATTGGCCATATTATTTAGTGCCTACAGAAGAAGACTACCTTTCCCAACTTAGGCTCAACCACACCCTATTTGCCACACTCTCTCCTCTCTACATACTTATAGGAATGTCTTGAGCCAAGCAAAACTTTGGGAAGTTATACTGATTGTGAGTACTTCCCCCCTACCCGCCACTGATGAAAAGATAACTTGCCGTTGCGTAGTCCTTTGGTTTCTGGAATAAAATTGTATTAGTGTCTAGTTAGCTAGTTTTCCCCTTTCATTATCTGCTCTGCCCTCTTTCTGGTTCATCCTGTTTGTTTATCCCTCCTGATTTGGGGATTTATATTTTCCTACTCTAAACTGATGAGGTGGGCAAAGCTGGGGATAGGAGAGTACACTGTTAGAAACTCCCTTCCGGGATTCCTGGGTGGTTCAGTTGTTGGGCATCTATCGGCCTTTGGCTCAGATCATGATCCCAGGGTCCTAGGATCAAGTCCCATGTCTGGCTCCTTGCTCAGTGGGGAGCCTGCTTCTCCCTCTGCCTACGGTTCCTCCTTGCTTGTGCTCTCTCTCTGACAAATAAATAAAATTTTGAAACAAAACAAAACAAAACAAAACAAAAAGAATGGGATATCTGGGTGGCTGAGTCGGTTAAGCAGCTGCCTTCTGCTCAGGTCAGGATCCCAGAGTCCTGGGATGGAGTCCCACATTGGGCTTCTTGCTTGGCAGGGAGCCTGCTTCTCCCTCTGCCTCTGCGGGCCACTCTGTTTGCCTGTGCTTTCTCTCTCTCTCTCTCTGACAAATAAATAAATAAAATCTTAAGAAACAACAACAACGAAAAATCAATAAGAAAAACCACACCTCTCTTGCTTTCTATGTTTCTTTACACCAATCACAGCTTTCCATCTACCACTACCACCAGACACACATACATACACACAATCAAATTATCAAGTCTTAATTTTTTTTCCCTGTGGTTAACCTGGTCTATTATATTTCCTAATTGAGTTGTGAGCAGAGTTAGTAGTCAATACTAATATGTCATCCTATAGGGAAGAATTGTTCCTGGATTACCTTTTCTTTCCAGGGAAGACCACAAATACTTGAAATTTCTTTGATCTCTTTGAATGTTCCTGGGAAACTCTCCTTTCTTTGCTGCTACACTCTATTTGAAAACCCATAATATAGATTTTAGACAACTTATATGAATTTTAAATGTCATGAAATTATTCATAATGCTCTTGGATCAGAATCACTGAACGCACAGACACTGAGTTAACCAAAAGTAGACTTTGGCATAGCAGATAGAAATCATGACAGGTCAAGGAGAAAGTTCATGGGGCTGAGTATATGATATATAACACAAGGCTGATACTTATGGAGCAGGCTACTCAAACATATTTTTCTAAATACTTACTTTTTAAAAATTAAAAGTATGATAGTTCTCTAAAACTAAGACATAAATTCATATTAGGAACTTAAATTTTATAATTTTCATCCTGATAAAGTCAGGAGTATAAGATTCTCCTTACTTTCCAGAGCATGTAAATAATATTTGCCATTTTAAATAATTGTTTTGCCACTGTCCAAAGAGACTATGGGAGAAAAACATGTATTTGGGTTTGCAGACAGTTTTCTTATTATGTGGAATTTCACATATGTTTCATAGCTAAAATTATAAATAATAGTAAAGTTTTACACTGTTTAAAGATGATTGAAATAGAAAGGTTTTTTTTAAATAATAAAACAGGCATGTAGTTTTAATAGTTTTCTCATGAGTCTCTATGCTTTCTACTTTGTCTAACATTCTGTCCTGTCTCTACTTCATAGCATATAGAATTTCAATAAATATTTGTTGGGTAAATAAAATATTAGTGACTACTTAAAGCTACTATCAACTATATTCTTCATGTTCAAAGATGTTTTCTCATATGAATACATTTATTTCATTTGAGATTATGGCATTTATTTTTGTTACCTAACTTGAACATATTCTTCCAAATTCTTTTATTATATTTTCTTTTAATTTATTTTAGCACATGACAAAAATAAAGAGAAATGAGGTCTCTGGAATATCATACTTAGCACTATATGAGAGAATTGATTTTAGCTTAATTTTAATCTGATGGAAGCTCATTAAACACATATTTTTGAGTTTATTTTCTATAACACATCAATTTCTATTCTTACTTGGAAATTTATAAAAACACTGTTTTACTAATAAACATTTGTTAGAATAAGCCATCTAAGTATCTTCAAAAGATCATTTACACATTAAAGTCCTATTTCAAAATCCTATTTTAAAAGATGCCTATTTGATTTAATGTTAAAATAAAACAATGTTTTATATGTATATAAGGATAGATATTTAAAAATGTCATATATGTTCCATAATATTGTTAACTTGTATCTGGACAGAGAGTATATTTTATGTATCTAACAACACACATATATTTAAAGAAATTACTTTGTGAGAGGATCTGAATAGATGGGAGGCTATTGAGCTCTATGATGTTGCAGAGCTCAGATTTCGTCCTAATAGATTAAAAAACTATAGACAAACCTGTTAATTTTAATGAAATTACAGCATCCATTCAGATATTGAAGTGTGAAAATTATTTAGGTAAGGGATCCATCTAGAAGATCAGAGGGTAATTATTTTAGCAACTCATGGCTTACTTAGCTTAATAAAATGTGGTCGAAAGGATTCTTCATTTTAAAGATTTTTATTTATTTATTTGTCAGAGAGAGTGAGTACATGCAGACAGAGTGGCAGGCAGAGGCAGAGGGAGAAGCAGGCTCCCTGATGAGCAATGTGGGACTTGATCCCAGGATGCTGGGATCATGACCTGAGCTGAAGGCAGCTGCTTAACCAATTGAGCCACCCAGGCATATGGGATTCTTCATTTGAAAAATAAGGAAACTAAGGTACAGAAAGAGAGAAGCTCAGCAATGTTCTACTGTACTTTTAATCATTCTTTCTGCTTTAGTGTATCTCTGGTTTGGTCTGGAACACCAAACAAGTTAAGGTCAGTGATTGGCTCCACCCAGGAAGAAAAAGAAACCTAGACATTGTGGGGACTGGGGTTGGCCCTTTTCTACATACAGTATATATTCTTGTTGTAGTTGGTTATCTAGTAACTAGTTGATTAAAAGGTGTTTTTCAAAATATTCTGATGAGGATTTATTTTTATATGTTTTTATATGTGAAACATCTTTTCTCTTTGTCTTATTGAAAAAAAAATCTGTTAGGAATAAAAACCAAATAACTAAATTATATACCTGAAACTAATATTACATTATATTATCTGGTTAACTAACTGGAATTTAAATAAAAACTTGAAAAAAAATGAAAAAAATACTAACCCAAGATTATTCTGATAAAACTGCATTATTACAATTCAGTGGCTCATAATATCACTTCAAGAAAGAAAACTAATCCCCTTAACAGGTTTTATTAAAAGACAAATATTTTCTGAGAAATGAGTGTTATATGCCAAGTAGACAACATATTACTGTTGTGCTTTCCTAAGTTGTGATTCCCCCTAAAATACCCTTGGTCCTTAAGAAGACCATAAACTTCCTCCCCCCCACCAATTCTGTGCATTACTTACTGCTTATCATTAAGTGTACTCTTTAATCCCCATCACTTATTTCACCCATTCCCCCCCACCTCATTATCTGGTAACTATTGGTTTGCTTTCTATAGTTAAGAATCGGTTTCTTGGTTTGTTGCTTTTATCTTCTCATTTGTTTTATTTCTTAAATTCCTCATATGAATGAAATCATATGGCATTTCTCTTTCTCTGACTGACTTATTTCATTTAGAATTATACTCTCCAGATTCATCCATGTTACTGCAAATAGCAAGATTTTGTTCTTTTTTATGACTGAATAATATTCCTTTGTATACCTACCACATATTCTTTATCCATTTATCTCTCAGTGGGGTACCTGGGCTGCTTCCATATATTGGGTATTGTAAATAATGCTATGATAAACATAGGATTGCATGTACCTTTTGAATTAGTGTTTTTGGGTTCTTTGGACAAATATCTATTTGTATAATTAGTGGATCAAATGGTAGTTCTCTTTTTAACTTTTTGAGGGAACTTCATATTGTTTTTTACAGTAGCTACACCAGTTTTCATTCTTACCAAAGTGGAAAAGTTTTCCTTTTTCAACACATCCTTACCAACACTTCCTGTTGCTTGTGCTTTTTATTTTAGCCATTCTAACCAGCATTAGGTGATACATTATTGTGGTTTTAATGTGCATTTCTCCAATGATAAGTGATGTTGAACACCTTTTCATGTATCTGTTGCCCATCTGTGTCTTTTTTGGAGAAGTGTCTGTTTATATCTTCTTCCTGTTTTTAAATTGGATTATGTATTTTTTGGGGTATTGAATTATATCAGTTTTTTCATATATTTTAGATAGTAACCCTTTATCAGATACATCATTTGCAAATATCTCCCATTTAGTAGGTTATTTTCTGGTTTTCATTATTATTTCTTTTGCTGTACAGAAGCTTTTTATTTTGATGTAGTACCAATAGTTTATTTTTGCTTTTGTTTCTCTTGCCTCAGAAGACATATCTAGAAATAATGATGCTATGGCTGATCTCAATGAAATTATTACCTGTGCACGCTTCTAGAATTTCTATGATTTCAGGTCTCACATTTAGGTTTTAGTTCATTTTGAGTTTATAGTCACCTCTGGTGTAAGAAAGTGGTCCAGTTTCTTCTTCTTTTTTTCTTTTTTCTTTCTTTTTCTTTTTCTTTCTTTTTTTTTTTTTTTCATGTAGCTGTCTGGCAGTTTTCCCAACAATATTTGTTGGAGATACAATCTTTTTTTCCCATCACATGTTGTCTCCTTTGTTGAAGAATAATTGAGCATATATTTGTGGGTTTATTTCTGGGTTTTCTGTTCTATTGATCTGTACATCTATTTTGTATACTGTTTAGATTATCACAGCTTTGTAATGTAACTGGATGTTTAGAATTATGTGTAGAATTGTGACACCTCCAATTTTTTTTTTCTTTTTCAAGATTGCTTTGGCTTATCAGGGTCTTTTGTGGTTCTATACAAATTTTAGGATTGTTCATTCTAGTTCTATGAAAAACACTATTGGTATTTTGATAGGGAATGCACTAAACATGTAGATTGCTTTAGGTAGTATGGATGTATTTGTTCTTCCAATTCATGAGCAGGAAACACTTTTCCATTTCTTTGTGTCTTCCATCTTTAATTTCTTTCCTCAGTATTTTCTAGTTTTTATAGTATCGGTCTTTCATCTCTTTGATTAATTTTGTTTCTAGGTTTTTTATTGTTTTTGGTGCAGATGTAGTGGGATTTTTTTCTTAATTTCTCTTTCTACTGCTTCATTATTAGTGTATAGAAATGCAACAGATTTCTGCATCGATTTTTGTATCCTGTGACTTTACTGAATTTGTTTATCAGTTCTAGCTTTTTGGTAGCATTGTTAGGCTTTTCTAAACATAGTATCATGTCATCTCTAAATAGGAAACTTTTACTTCTTTCTTATCAATTTGGATGCCTTTTATTTCTTTTTGTTGTCTGATTGCCATAGCTAGGACTTCCAGTACTGTGTTGAATAAAGAGTGGACATCCCTGTCTTATTCCTGACCTTAGGGGAAAAGCTCTCTTTTTCCCCATTGCGTATGAAGTTAGCTGTGGGGTTTTCATAGATAGCCTTTATTATGTTGAAGTATATTCCTCCCTAAACCTATTTTATTGAGAGTTTTTATCATGAATGTATGTTATACTTTGTCAAATGCTTTTTCTGTATCTATTGAAATCATCATATGGTTTTTATCCTTTTTCTTATTGATATGATGTATTGAACTATTAATTACAAATATTAATATTACATTTCACACTTTGAAATTATATTTGTAAAATAAAAACTATATGTAAATATTTGAATCTTCTCCTTTCAATTGAGATTATAAATTAGCTACTATCAGCAAAGGGTAGATCTCAAGTTAACTAATGAAACTTTTTAAAGGGTACCATGCCTATCACCTAAACCCATAGCTATTGATTTTGCACTTATTGGGTGTTATATTTTAAAGTTTCCACAGGTGATTACACATATAGCCAAGATTGAAAGATACAGTTGTAGAGTTTCCCTCACAAAAAAGAACATTCCTTTATCTCTCCTTTTATTTCTACTCTCTCCTTCTCCAAATTTTCCTTCCATTCTCTTTCTACTTGACTAATTATGAGAATGCAGATGTGTACCAGAATTGTTGCAAACATCAAAAACATACAATGTCTCATTCTTATTATAGCAGATTTCCAGAAGAACACACGGGTGGCTTTGAGTTTTGCCATACACACAAAAAACACGTGAATACAATTGCCATTAAAATATTCACACAGTACCACAATTCAGAGTTCTTTCAAATAATTCATTGTCTAACACACCAATTTGTATTTCAATGTTTTCCTTGGCTCTTTTAATACTTCACTTTATCTTCTAACAGCAGTTATGAAACAATCTTTAAGCCTTTGTATGTTATGGATCAACACTGCAGAAATATTACTGGAGAGAGTGCATTAACATTTTCAGAAGAATAATACATTTCATTTTATTCCAAAAAATGTTAAAGAAATAGTGAAATTGTATAGTTTCTTGCTCATTGGTCATTTCTGCTTGGTGTATCAATATATACAGTCAAAACTGAATATATTATATTGAATTCTCAAATGACTTCTCTCTTCACAATAAATGACTCCACTGTTAAACCTATTTTCAAAGTGCTAATAACATGGAAATCATTGGTTATTTCTCTTTCTGCCCTCACTGACACTATTCAGATACCAAGTACTGACATTTCTATTTCCTAAGCATCTAACAAATTCCTCTGTAGTCATCCTTCTAGTAAAGGCAATGATTAGATCATCTCTTGCTTAAACTAGTACAACAGACTATTAAATGGCTTATTCATTTTGCATGCTTTACTAGGATCATCTCTTAATTCATGTCTACACTGCTTTAGTTCTTTCATTAGATTCCCATTGTCCTGGAATAGAGCAACCTGCTTTGCTGGGTCTTATGTAATGGGTCTTTGCCTTTCTCCCCAACCACATCTCTTGACTTCTCTAAATCATACAATCAATGTCCATAAACTCTAAACCTCAGATATATTAAACTATTTTTGCTCACCGAAATGACTCGCCTTGTCCTCATTTAAGACTTTTGATTTTGTTCAAAAATGAGTCTCTTACTTTATTCCCCTACTATCTGTCCTTCTCCACATTTTTCACTTCCTCTGAGCAACTCTTATTTATCTTCTAACTCTCTTCCTTAAACAGTGTTTCCTCTGGAACACCTTTCTGGCCCTGAGACCAAGTTCATTCTACCTATTTCTTTTTTTCTTTCTTTCTTTTTCTTTTTCTTTTTTCTTTTCTTTTTTTTTTTTTTTTTTGCTTTTGTCTCATTAGGTATTTCTTCTATCACAATGCTTATCACATTTTAGTATAATTACCTATTTTAATTATCTTTCTTTTTGCCCAAAGTCTATTAGAGGACTATATATTTTGTTAAGATTGAATTCCAAAGATATTACCAAAGAATAGGTACCAAATTCATATGTATTTTAAAAATGGAACAAATTCCAAAGTCACCAAAATGTAATAATGAATGTGCCATTTGAAAGATTCCAGTAAAGATGGGGAAATTTTGTAAACTGAAAAGAAAATATGGTATCAGACCTGGGAAGGCTATGGGGAATGTTTATAAGCATATTGAGTTTTATTGTACTTGTAGGTACCAGGATCATGCTAAAACTATATATTTTTATATAGTTTTATATATTTAATATTTTATAATTATATACATAATTATATGTCTATATGGAAGGCCTTTGGGTAGCAATTTTTTTTTAAAGATTTTAGTTATTTATTTGACAGACAGAGATCACAAGTAGGCAGAGAGGCAGGCAGAGAGAGAGAGGGAAACAGGCTCCCCGCTGAGCAGAGAGCCCGATGTGGGCCTCGATCCCAGGACCCTGAGATCATGACCTGAGCCAAAGGCAGCGGCTTAACCCACTGAGCCACCCAGGTGTCCCGGTAGCAATTTTTTTTAAAGATTTTATTTATTTACTTGACAGACAGAGATCACAAGTAAGCAGAGAGGTAGGCAGAGAGAGAGGGGGGGGGAAGCAGGCTCCCCGCTGAGCAGAGAGCCCAATGCTTGATCCCAGGACCCTGGGATCATGGCCTGAGCCAAAGGTAGAGGCTTTTACCCACTGAGCCACCCAGGCACCCCTTGGATAGCAATTTTTAAGGGACTCCTGTGCCTGGCAGCTTTTTCATTAACATAATCACATTGCTTTGAGACAAGTGGTTGTGGAACACTGTGGCAGAAAGAGGTCAAGGGGCAGTTCCACAGCATATAAATTAGCAGTAGTATCAGACGTTATAAAGAATATACTTTCATAATTAAAAAAAATAAAGAAGGAGTACAATAATGCAGTGTATCACTTTTACTAGGATTAGATTCCAAGCTCAGGAACATAAAGTAGTGCTAGGACAAGGTGTTCTCAATGTCTTTCAATTTTGTGTGTTAACTGCTCGAATGTTTTTAGACATCATTTTTTAAAATATGGTTGGACAGAATAGCTTGGTCCAAGATTCTAACAAGATTATGGCTTTCTTCATACACACTGGAGCCTGTACTTTTTGCAGTTGGTACTTGGAGTGGTTCTCTGCCTTCCTTTTTAGCATCAGCTAGTCACTATTCAGTAATCATTAAAAAGTCTCTGTAAGGTTTTCCTTGACAGCCCAGTCTCTTAAAAAAAAAAAAAACTGCCATTCTGCCTCAGAGAACCTCACTTTCTTATTTCAGTATTTAACTTATATTTGTTGGTTTTATTTCTTTCTTCCCAGCTCTTCCATTTGGGTCCATTAGCATAAAAATAGGTCTGATTTTTTTTTTTTTTTTCTCCCTGTCTTTTTCAGTACTAAGTCCTCAGGGTCTGATCTTGTGCTTGATCAGACAGGAGGCATTTCATACTTATTTTTGTGAATTCATACACATAGAAACATACTGAAAGGAATTACATTATTGCTCTGTTACCAAGTCATAATTTTTTGTTTTTACATATTTTTGATAATTGATATTTTAAAAACTTGTGAATTTTTATTGTGATTAAAAAATTCAATATGGTTAATACAGTTTAATATAGTTTTATAGTTTCAATATGACAACACATATAGACTGGCCTTACTGTGTGTCAGGTACTTTTAGAAGAACTCAAGACACAGTAGAGTTACAGCTCTAATTTGACTGATTTATAATTGAGAAATATTTAAGAATGGTAATTATCATAATAAATCCTGTATCCTATCTATAGGTTATATGAGAAGAGTTTGTCATTATAATAATTATAATATCTTTATATTTTCAGAATATTGATAAAGCAGGAAACTAAAGTTTCATATGATGGCAGAAATAATCAAGCTAGTAGGTTATGTACCATTACCATCTTGATCAAGAATATTCATTTAAAGATGTGTAATTTTATAAAAAGAGTGATTAAGTTACTTACCAACTTCTACCAATTTTGTTAACTGGTGTCCTTTAGGCTTTAAAGTCAGGTCGGATATTGTTTGAATTGAGCAATTATATTTATTAGCTATTATTTAACTTATATCAGCACTTATGACAGTAACAAAATATCAGTAAAACTTTTTTTTTACCTATAATTAATCATTGTGATTGACATATTACATTGAAATGATGACTTGTATATAAATTAATATTATAGTAGCTATGACATTACATTATTAATGATAAAGCATTAAAACCTCCACCAAATTATCTTACTTCATTAGTTTATTTGTACTAATCATTTTGCTGAAAGCAAAGACAGTCTATAGACAGAGCTTGTAGTGTAATTTCTTTCTCTAAGAAAGATATAAAAGCCTTGTGAACATTTTTCAAATATATATTTAAAGGTAACTCCAAATTATATACCTATTTTAGTATCTGTTGCTGCATAACAAATTACTCCATAATTTGATATCTAAATCAGCACTATTTATTATCTCACATTTTCTGTACATAAGGAATCAGAGTATAGGTTAGCTAGTTACTTTGGGTCTTTCACAAGATTCAGTCAAGGGACAAGCTAGGGTTATAGTTTTATACGCAGGCAGGAAAGGATCACTTTCCAGGCTCATTCACATGACCCATGGCAGGATTCACTTCATCAAGGACTGTTGGCCATAGATCACTCTTGGATCTTTGCCCACATAGGTCATTCTGTAGGGCAGCTCACAATATAGCAACTTGCTTCATTAAAAGAAGCAAGCAAGAAGAGCTGAAGATAGTATGTACCAGCTAAAATTGTATCACGTTTATTTTTTATTTATTATTTATTATTTTTTAATAAAAATATAATGCATTATTAGCCCCAGGGGTACAGGTCTGTGAATTACCAGGTTTACACACTTCACAGCACTTACCATAGCACATACCCTCCCCAATGTCCATAACCCCACCATCCTCTCCCTTTCCCCCTCCCCCCAGCAACCCTCAGTTTGTTTTGTGAGATTAAGTCTCTTATGGTTTGTCTCCCTCCCCATCCCATCTTGTTTCATTTATTCTTTTCCTACCCACCAAGCCCCCCCACATTGATCACACTTATTTTTTAAATAAGAAAAATCACTTTACTGTGGTAAGAACACTTAACCTGAGGTCCAGCCTCTTAACAATTTTTTAAGTGTATAGTGCCTTTAAGCTGATGCTAGGTGCAATGCTGTACAACAGATCTCTAAAGCATCCTCACCTTGCTCAACTGAAATTTCATGCCAGTTGTTCAGTAACTTTTCATTTCCTCCTCCACCCAGTCCCTAATAACCACACTCCACTCTTTGATTCTATGTATTTGACTATTTTAGACACATCACATAAGTGGAATCATACAGTATTGTCTCTCTGTGGTAGATTTATTTCACTTAGATTAAGGTCTTCAAGGGTCATCCATGTTATGGCATATTGCAGAATTTCCTTCTTTTTTTTTTAAGGCCAAATAATATTTTGTTGTGTATATAAGCCACATTTTCTTTATCCGTTTATCTATTGAGGGACAGTAGGTAGTTTCTATAACTTGGCTATTGTGAATAGTGCTGTAATGGACATGAGTGGTAATAATCTCTGAAATTCTGATTTCAGTTCTTTTGTATAATTACACAGACATGGATTTGCTGTATTATATGGTTGTTCTGGTTTTAATTTTTTGAACTGTTTTCCATAGTGACTGTACCATTTTGCATTCCCAATAGTGTTCAAGGATTCTAATTGCTCCATATATTTGTTAATATTTATCTTTATATATAATAGTTATCTTGACAGGTTTTAATAAATTTAACTAAGGAGATGAAAGACTCAAATACTAAATATTCTGCAATGCATAGAATAGCATCCCTAGCAGAATTCTACCCATTAGATACCAGGAGCACAATTCTTGTAGTGACAGAAATTTCTCTAGACACTCCCAAGTATCTCCTGGAAGGCAAAATCATCTCCAGTTGAGAAACCCTGGTTTAAATTATTTATTACACATGAAGTTGTACCATATAGCTATACAATTCTCTGTACTATGTACCTGTATAGCTATATATCATTTTTATGATATTATGTATGGTTTTCAATTATTTGTTTACTAAAACACTGAAAAAAGGATATACGCTCCAAAACTGTGAAAAGAAAAACAAACAAACAAACAAAAAACAGAAAACACCTGAGAGAGAAGTGGAGTAGAGTTTGACCAGCCCCAGGCAGCAAGGGTTATTGAAGAACTCTCGCAGAGATGTCCACCTATTTAGTTTCTATGCTGTGTGAAATTCCAGTGGTTCTGGTGTATTTGATTTATATATACTTACATATTTGGTTTAAAGATATCCAGAGTACAAAAAGCTATGTGAATAAGAATACATGAATTATTTTTAAATATTCTTTTATAAAAATATATTCAAGTTTGACTGCCAAATGTCATGTTCATCTGTTTATAGGCTATGACTAGTACACTGAGGAATGCTGAGTATGAAGGAATTAAGTTCTAACTTAAAATTTTAAGTCACTAATTGTGGATGACAAAGAGAAAGTTATGGAAAATAAATTTACAGAAATATCAGATAATCTATCTTGAGGGAAGGGTGCTAGTTTTAATTAAAGATCTGCTTAATACTGAATTTTGGAGAGAAACCTGACTATAGAAAATGTTTTAATAAGTCACGGTTTCTAAGTTACTCAATTCAATCAAATGTCATAATGTTTGTGTAAGCTTCTCTCTTCAAAATTGGAATATATGTACATATAAGAGTTGATGATAATGCAAATAGTGAAAATGTCACAGCTAAAGCAGTTTTTACTAGTAATTTATTGTGTAGGTGTGAGAAGATGTTATTAAGATTTACCAAATATGAGTTGTAGTTTATATCTATAATAAAATTGCCTTGTCTATTGAAACGGCCTAATTTTGAAGCAGTGAGAATAAAAGAGGAAAGGAGATAAATAAATGCCTTTTTGGAGGGTGTGGATTATATAACTTGTTAAAAATATTAGACTCCAAGATCCATTATCTTAGGACATCATGAAGGTTGCTTCCAGGACTTGGCTATCAATCTATACATAAACATGATAGATGCAAATGGGAAATGTAAATTTTACTTTCTGTTTTGCCTGAGACAAAATATGCTTTTGTTCTAGCCAAATGCATCTTTTTTTTTTTCACTGTTTCTCATATTTTTTAAGTAAATTCTTTCCTTTGCCTTATTCTTTGATGGTCATCAACAATTTGTTTTATTCTCTAAATTCTTTCTACTTTTAGTATATGTGCTGCCAAAGTAAACTGCCAAATTTGTCTTATTCTTTAAATTCTTATGATTCCATTTTTTATACTCTCCCAGAAAAGTGGTTAATCTCCCAGAGCTCTTCTTTTAAAAACATTTTATCTGTATCACAAAATATTATTTATCTATTTATTTGATTACAAATAGTATTCAATGTGCTTTTGTCAGTACAGTTGAAAGTGAAAGATCAATAGAACATAGTTTCTGTTTTCAGTAAACTATGGACAAATAGATTTGTATACTGACAACCATAGTACAAGATAGGATATACTTGATTAATTGTTATAAAAAACTGAAGACAAAGTGGCACATTAACTCATCTGGTTGGAGGCATACAGGTGGAAGGAGTTTGCCTTTGAGATGGACTGTGCATAATAGTTAATTATTTAATCAGGAAGATGTAGGAGAATTATCAGTTCCAGCAGAATTATGAATACAAATAAAGGTGTCATGTGTGTTCAGATAATGGTGAATTGCAGGAGGGGTAGTAGTGAAAGGATTGGTTGGGAAAGGCAGGTTCCAAAAACACCTGAAGGGCCAGGAAAATCAATGGAATTGTGAATAAAAGGGTCAACATATTTCAGTGTTTTTAACTGCTGTTAAATGAACTCAATCTTCATCCTTTTCCTTTGAACATTCTTTGTAAGACCCCTTTACTCTCTACTAGAACTCCCAGAACTGCCATGATGAAGTACCACAACCTGTGGCTGAGAACCACAACAACAAAAAATTATTATTTTACAGTTCTGTAGGCTAAAAGTCTAAAATTAAGGTATCAGCAATGCCATACTCACTCTGAAGGGTCTAGGGAACAATTTTTTTCTTCTCCTCCTGTCTTCTGGAGGTTGCTGATAATCCTCAGGGTTCCTTAGTTGGTGGTAGTATAATACCAGTTTCCGCTTTTGTCTTCATGTAGCCTTCTTCCCCATGTATCTGTGTATGTGAATTTCTTCCTTCTTTCTGTTCTTAAGGCATCAGTCATTGGATTTGGGACCCACCCTAATCCACTATGACTCTATCTTAACTTGATTACATTGGCAAAGATCCTATTTCCAGGTAAACATTCACAGCTACCTGGGATTAGAACTTCAGCATATCTTTTTAGGGGACATAATTCCACCCACATTTCTTTTAAAATGAATTTAAGTATGGCATAGCCTATAGTACATGTAATTTACCAAACATATATAACATCTTAACAATAAGAAGGACTCCAAGTAAATACTTTATAGTAAACATATGTTTTAGTATGTTAAGGTACTACTGAACTAAAATATACAATGAACTAGTCAAATACTTAAATGTTAAAACCTGTTTAACTATTAGGGTCTGCTTAGCCAGAGCAACTCCATATTGCCTAGGTAGCCATATCGCTGTTTACATCCACGGACTTCATTCCAGGAATAAACCCCTCCATAGTTCCTGATATGGTTCTGGGTATCGATTCTGGGAGTAAATGCCTTAACAATAGAAGCCATGTACCTTGGGTCTGCGGTTATGCCCTATAAAACCAGCCTCTGAGATCGGGAGGGGGTTGCTCTCTTCAGAGGTGGTCCTGTCCGGTCAGTATTACTTGGCATAGAATAAGGCTTTGCATAACTTTCACTTTATCTCAGTCTTGTTCCTTTGATAATGGGCCCCAACATTATGGGGGCTCATCTGCGATTAAAGGAGGAGAACTGAGTCAGCCTCAGAATTTCTGGGAAAAGCCCCCGGAGGTAAGATCTCGAGATTTTATCCTGCAGGATCTGGTCTGTCTGTCTGGTTGTGGAGCTCCAGGGTACAGCCCACCAGGGAGAAACTGGATGCAGCATTGCTCCCCAGGGCTGGAGTGGATGTGGGGATGCCCCATTCCTCCACTGGGAGATTGGCGGGGGATTGAATCTCCCTAGGTGGTCAGGGGACCTGCCAGGGTGTTTGAGTCCCCCTAGGCGATCAGGGGACCAAGAAAATCCCCACCAATGGCAGGGTGTATTTTTGAGTTGGGATTATATCTTGCACACCCTTAGACTTGATATCTGGTTGAGGAAGGGCTGCTGGCTCTGGTCTGCGGTTGTCTTTGTCTTTTCTTTTTGTTATCTGTTGTGTTGTTTCTTGTGTTTGGAGAAATGGGGCAAGCGGAGAGTAAGGGACCTATGACACCCCTAAGTCTTGTTCGCCATCATTTCAAGGATTTTCAAGGTTGGGTGACAAGGTTTACCCAGGAAAACTCTCTAAAACTGGGAATCCTTTCTCTGCCTTCTGGCAGGACTCCCCCTTCTGTTTTTGCACCAACTTGGGTGTGGCCTGCATAACTGGCCTCTAGATCATCCTTCGGTGCTTCCTGAACCATGGATCCTTCCCTCTTCACTGTCAAGGAGCAAGAAGAGCAGCCCCTGGATCTAACACCCCCCACTCCAGATCTTCCCACTTGTGTCTCAGGTAAATATTAAAAGTGGAGTGGGTCCAGGTGAAACATAAAACCGTATTTGAACTAAGTTAAGTTTGTTGGTTTAATTAAGATAGACATGGCTTTAAAGTTAACAGTAGTAAATGTGAAACTTCAATCCAGTTTACTGAAGGTCAAATAAGCTCATGCTATTTGTTAAAATCTGTTAACAAAGCAATAACTGAACTGATGGTTAATTGTCTCAAAGTTTTAATGGGTAATTGTTAAAGTAAATTTCAAAGTCTTTGGTAACCTGAAACTTTAAAGTTTTGGTTGGATGACAAATGGAATTAAATTATGGACATCTAGGTCTTAACCAAATGGGATAAAATGCTAAAGCATTGTTGCTGGAACTAGGTTTGTGCTTTTGGAATCTGTTGGTAAACATGTTTTTGCTTAACTGATTCATAAATTTGCCATCTACAGAATTCTGTTGTAACTGTTCAAAATTGGTTAATACTTAACCATCACTAGAAATGTAAATGTTTCGAAGAATAGAAAATTCTGCTAACTGTAACTAAGACTGATGGAAATAAGGGAAATAGCCCTATATGTAAAAAAAAAAAGTAGGAGATACATAAGAAAGATAAGGATTGGGAATACGTTTTTGTTAAAAAAAAAAAAAAACGGTAATTTTGTCCTAAATAAGATGGTTGTTTGAAAGGAAATGGCTTGGGACAAAACCTGGATACAAAAGAAAGTTGTATAATGTTTGTGAAGGGAAATTTTCAGAAAAAAAAAATAGGTATGGTCAGGACAGACTACCAAAAGAAAAATGCTATAAGGTTTTTATTTAAAGTTTTAATGTTGTCTGAAAAACCAGAGGAAAGGCAGTTAATTGATAGTAAGTTTAAAAAAAAAAAACTGTACACACATAAAAGAGGGCCTAAGAGAGTAAATAGTTTTGTCTTAAAGTATGAAAAACAGACTAAATAAATAAAGTTTTGACATTACATGAGGTGGGAAGGAGACAGAAAAAAAAAAGAAAAGGTCAGTGCAAAAGAAAAAGGCAGGTAGCAGACGGTCAATGAAAAAAAAAAAAGCCTAAACAAATCAGATGAGAAGACTTAGATTCAGATCAGTGTGCTTACTGCAAGGAAAAAGGACACTGGGCTGGAGAATGCCCTAAGAAGAAAACGGCAATGTTGGCCACCAAAGACTGAAGGGGCCATCATTCGGAGCCCCTCCCCAAACCTCGGGTTAAAATTGAGGTGGAGCGGAAATCAATTGATTTTTTGGTGGACACGGGAGCACAATTTTCCTCATTACTAAAGCCTATGGGAAAACTATCTGGAGAGGAAGTCTGGGTACAAGGGGCAAATGGCACAAAAAGACAGAAATGGACAACAGAAAGGACTTTGAATTTGGTCTCTGGAGTAGTCAAGCATCGATTCTTGGTCCTCCCTAATGCCCCGTATAACCTGATGGGAAGAGATCTCCTCCACAAACTATGGGCTGGCATTTAGTTCTCAGAAGGAGACATGACTGTGACTTTGGGACTACCCACTGTGCAGATGCTTGGTGGCAGCAGTAGATGAACATCTCCTTTATGAGCCAGTCAAAACCAGAGGAGATAAGGGAGGGAAGCCTTCTCCAAACCCTACAGGTCAAATTTCCCAAAGTGTGGGGAGAAGGGAGGCCTCCTGGCCTGGCCAAGGGACGGCCTCCAATAATGGTACAGTTAAAAGCAACTGCTATGGTTGTTCAAGTCTGGCAGTACTCCCTTCCCTGGGAAGCAAAGGAAGGGATCAAAAAACACATTAACCACCTCTGAGGAGATGGGATCCTAGTTCCTTGAAAGTCTCCATGGAACACATCTTTACTGCCTGTCACAAAGGCTGAAACTGAAACTGGGGAGTACTGACCCGTTCAGGACTTGCAGGAAGTTAACAAATGGGTTAAAGATATCCACCCGATGGTGCCCAAACCCTATACCCTAATCTCCCTCATAGGCCCGAAAAGAACTGTGTATATAGATCTCAAGGATGCATTTTTCTGCATACCTTTGGCAAGGGAGTCTCAACCCCTCTTTGCTTTTGAGTGGTCTGACCCACAGGAAGTGTTCCAGGGCCAGCTCACCTGGACAAGACTTCCCCAAGGATTCAAAAATTCACCCACCATCTTCGATGAGACCCTACACAAGGATTTGTGTGAGTACAGAATCGCCAACCTGGGAGTCACTCTGTTACAGTATGTTGATGACTTGCTAATAGCCTCTAAGGACTATGAGTCATGATTGCAGGGGGTGGGGATGGGGGGACAAAATCTCTCTTACAGACTCTGCAGGAAAAAAGGTATCAGGTGTCAGCAAAGAAAGCACAGCTTTGTCAGAGCCACACCACTTTTTAGGCTTTGATCTCCCCTAGGGAGTGTATTCACTGTCTGAGTCCAGGAAACAGGTGATCACCTGATACTCTCACCCCACCATGCCCCAACAAGTGAGGGAGTTTCTTGGGACAGTGGGTTACTGCAGACTGTGGGTATCGCGGTTCACAGAGATTGCCTGACCCCTCTATGAACTGATTAAGGGAGGACTCACTATGGTAGAATGGAGAGCTAAGGCAGAAGGAGAATTTCAAAAATTACAGACAGCCTTACTGAGTGCCCCAGCACTGGCCATCCCAGATGTTACCAAGCCCTTCCACTTGTATGCAGATGAAAAGGCAGGGTTGGCCAAAGGGTTTTGACTCAGACTCTGGGTCCTTAGGAAAGGCCAGTAGCCTATCTTAGCAAAACAAAACAAAACAAAAACAAAAAAAAGACAAACACACACACACACACACACACACAGAAACTAGATCCAGTAGTGGCTGGGTTCCCCCCCTTGCCTCGCCTCTGCATAATTGCTGCCACGGCCCTCCTGGTCAAGGTGCAAGTAAATTAACTTTGGGTCAAAATCTCATCTTGACCACTACTCACACTATCAAAGGCCTCCTCCATACCCCTCTATAGACAGGTGGATGACAAACACCTGAGTGACAGGGTATCAAGCCTTCCTCCTCAACAATCTGAAAATGATTTTCAGGCCCTCGGCGGTGCTAAATCCAGCCACGTTGCTGCCAGAAAAGCTAGCTGACCACCCACATGACTGTGGGGAGGTCCTAACCCAGATCACAGAAATATGGCCTGACCTCAGAAACACTCCCCTCCCGGATGCGACGATGACTCTGTTCACAGATGCAAGTAGCTACATGGCCGATGGAAAGAGGTATGCGGGGGCTGCGGTGGTTTCTCCTGAACAGGAACTCTGGAAGGCGGCTCTGCCACATGGAACCTTGGCACAAAAAGTGGAGCTGATTGCACTCACCAAGGCACTGCAGATGGCCAAGGGTAAGACCACCAACATCTATATGGACAGCAGATATAGCAGGTATGCCTTTGCTACTCTCCATATACATGGGACTATTTATTTAAAAGAAGGGGGGGACTATTAACAGCAGAAGGAAAAGAAATTAAAAACAGAAAAGAAATATTGGCCTCCTCCAGGCTATTTGGGACCTGAAAGAGGTGGCCATTATGCATTGCCCAGGGTACCGAAAAGGGACTAATGTGGTATCAAAAGGAAACCAATTAGCAGATTGAACAGCAAAGCAAGCAGCCAGGGAATGGCTCAAGAACTGGTTACACTCCTGGCTCCAGCCCTACCAGAAAAACCAGATTATTCAGAGGAAGGCTTAAAATATTTACAAAAATGGACTAAATTAGACAATGAAGGGGATTGGGCTAAGACTAGGGCAGGAAAGTTAATTCTTCCTCAAAGACTAGGAAAAAAAGTTAGTAAGCCAAATACATCAGGTCACTCATTTACTGACACGCAAGCTTAAGGAGTGCGTGGGTAAACAGTCCCAGGTTTCTAAATTAGGGCGTATGGCTCAGGATGTGGTTGATAGATGGGCTCAGTGTCAGGCAGTAAATGCGGGAGGAACTAGGATGGGAAGAGGAAAAAGAGAAATAGGAAGGGAAACAGGAATTTATTGGAAGTAAATTTTAAAGATGAAACAGGGAAAGTATGGACACAAGTATATGTTAGTTTTTGTGGATACCTTTTCAGGCTGGGTAGAGGCTTTTTTCGTCAACATGAAATGGCAGGAATGGTAGCCAAAAAACTACTAGAAGAAATAATTCCTAGGTTTGGCTTGCCTCTCGTGATAGGGTAAGACAACAGCCCTTCATTTGTGAGTTCAGTCTCACAGGCATTGGCCACGGCTATGGGCATTAATCAGAAACTACAGTGGGCCTACCAGCCCCAGAGCTCCAGACAAGTAGAGAGAATGAACCGGACTCTTAAAGAAACCTTGACAAAGTTAATTCTGGAGACTGGCAGTGGATGGGTGGATCTCCTTCCCTTCACCCTCCTTAGGTCGTGGTGTACACCCTACTTAAACAAGGTTACCCCATTTAAAATAATGTTCAGGAGACTTCCTTCACTCTGCCTATGGCTACAAGACGTTGCCCTAAAAGAAATGACTGATCAGTCTGTACTCTAGTCAATGCAGTCATTACAGTCTGTCTTAAAAAGAGCCCACACAAGGATCCGAGCTGCCTACACTGAGACGGAGACAGAAATAAAACCGAATCCTTACCAACCCAGAGTCTTGGTTTGGATATATTGCCACCAAATGAAAAACTTGGAACCTTGCTGAAAGAGACCATTCACTGTCATCCTGACCACTCCCACGGCAATAAAAGTAGAAGGCATCAGGGCTTGGATTCACACATGTCATGTCAAATGAGCTGAAAACAAGGACACCCACCAGAAATGGGAGCCACTGCCAGAAGACCCCACTAACTCTGGACTAAAACTAAAACTCAAAAGGGTTTCGTAACCTGGTCACTTTTTTTTTTTTTTTTTTTTTTTTAGAAGGAATTACTGAGTTTTAGTACAAGAGATGTTAATTCTTTTTTAAAACTCCTCCTTGAAGGGGAGCAGAATATGCTACTCTACCACTTTGGCATGTGGATTATCTTTTTTTTTTTTTTTTTAACTTTTTATTTTTTATAAACATATATTTTATCCCCAGGGGTACAGGTCTGTGAATCACCAGGTTTACACACTTCACAGCACTCACCAAAGCACATACCCTCCCCAATGTCCATAATCCCACCCCCTTCTCCCAAACCCCCTCCCCCCAGCAACCCTCAGTTTGTTTTGTGAGATTAAGAGTCACTTATGGTTTGTCTCCCTCCCAATCCCATCTTGTTTCATTTATTCTTCTCCTACCCACTTAAGCCTCCATGTTGCATCACCACTTCCTCATATCAGGGAGATCATATGATAGTTGTCTTTTTTAACCCTGTTCCTACTCAGCAGCAGCCAGGGGACACTTCATTGGCCTAAAACAGCCAAATAGAAAACCAGAAAAACAGCAGATGAAACAACACTTAAGGTTAAGGACACCTGCAGTCAGCCTGTTTTCACCCTCAATAACTGGCTGAAGAGTCAAAGAATTGACTAATCTCCAAAGAAAAGGGGGGAATGTTAGGGCCAATTTAATGTTAAAACCTGTTTAATTATTAGGGCCTGCTTAGCCAGAGCAACTCCATATTGCCTAGGTAGCCATATTGTTGTTTACATCCACGGACTTCATTCCAGGACTTTATTCTGGGAATAAATCCTGTAGTTCCTGGTATGGTTCCGGGTATCGATTCCGGGAGTAAACGCCTTAACAATAGAAGCCACGTACCTTGGGTCTGCTATTATGCCCTATAAAACCAGCCTGTGAGATCGGGAGGGGGTTGCTCTCTTAGGAGGTGGCCCTGTCCAGTCAGTCTGACTTCTAATGCTTGGCATAGAATAAAGCTTCACATAACTTTCACTTTGTCTCAGTCTCATTCCCCTGGCCAGTCAGTCTAACTTCTAATGCTTGGCATAGAATAAGGCTTTGCATAACTTTCACTTTGTCTCAGTCTCGTTCCTTTGATAATGGACCCCAACATGAGAAGCAAAAACAAACAAAAAAAATTTAATATTTGTGACCCAGTACCATAGCAACATTACTATTAGTAGGCTGATTTTCATAATAATGAATCACTGTGGTAAAGACCTGATCAAAATGAAAACAACCTTGCTCCAATTCACAAGACACTTGGATTTTGGAATTAAATTTATAGTAAAACATGTGAAAACATCTTGTGTTTGTATATAAAACAAAGCTAATTTTTATGCTCAGATAGTAACAAATAAGTTTTTCTTTATATGAATAGACATTAGGATATATGAGAGCAATGGAAAATAAAAAATAATTACTTTGTGTATATGTTAGTCCCATGCCTTACAGTAGAACAAGCATCTCTAGCCCCATCCACTAAAAGCCTAAAATGCCTCCACATCCCCATTTTGTGAAAATGGGAATAGCCTCCCTCTATAAAACATAGCTTATGAGTAGTGTAGTTCCCACAGACCCACAGTCATAATTTTAAAACTATCCCTAATGAAAGATATTTGAACCCCAGAATTTGGCCTCTTTATAATTTGGCCTCTATAGAATTTAATATACACACACACATACTATATATATAAAAATAAATTCATAGTTTGCTCAAGATAGCAACTTCATATTGTTGTGTTATATGTTATGTGTTACTTAATTATATCTATATAATTATGTTATAGATGTAGTATATAAATATATAAAATACAAAAGTACATAAATATATATATGTTTTACATAAGAATATATGAGAATATATTTTATATATATGTGTATATATATATATATGTATACATATATATATATATATAATTATATGTTTTGTGCTAGATACTTAATTATGCCCTGGGGACAAAATGAAGAACAAGAAAGGTAAAAACTGACTTCTTATGAAAAAAACAAATCCAGGGCGCCTGGGTGGCTCAGTGGGTTAAGCCGCTGCCTTTGGCTCAGGTCATGATCTCAGGGTCCTGGGATCGAGTCCCGCATCGGGCTCTCTGCTCGTCAGGGAGCCTGCTTCCCTCTCTCTCTGCCTGCCTCTCCATCTACTTGTGATTTCTCTCTGTCAAATAAATACATAAAATCTTTAAAAAAAAAAAAACAAAAAAAAAACAAAAAACAAATCCATCACTGATTCATGTATGTCCTTATTTATGTTTTAACCAAAAAAGTCTCAAATCATATATATAATGCACACATATGTATATATATATATTCATTTATGTATATATATTTGTTGCAAATTTATGCACATACAGAGCTAAGACTAGAATGAGGAAAACCAAAAGATTAATCGTAGTTACATATTATTTTTCTATTATGAATGTTATTACTTATTTGTCATTTTCTGGAATTTTGTATAATTATAAGTAAAATCACAGTGACTCTATTTTGTAACTATATGATTATTGACTCATATGTTACTCTTTTCACCTTCTGAATTATGTAATCTTTGTCCTCTACTGTTTGGGAAAAGAAAATGTATAGAAAAAAAAAGTGGATTTTTGCCGTACTGTTACATTTCAGATATCATTTTGGATTGATTGAAGTGTATTTCAGGATATACTACTCTGCAGGAACCTTTCAGATCACACCATATAGGCAGAGACCGTGGCAGGCTATATGTAAAGCCAGCTGATATCTCTGGTTCTCGTCTCCATCCCTTATTCATCATAACTTCACAAAGAATTGAAGATTCACATGAGGAACAGATTGCAAACATAAAACCCCTACACGTGTGCTTGATGAATAATACAAAATGGAGGAATGCCAGGTGTTGGAGCTATGCTGTTGCAAAATAGGTGGCACTATGCACATGACACACACATGAAAACTGAATCAATAATGCTTCTAGTGCAGGGACAGAGGAGTACTGTGCTTAAGAATTATAATGGACATATATTACTGAGTGAAATGCTTCAAAAGTAAAGTGAAAGGGGCAGTATTCAATTATTATAGTCTCTTCCTCCTCTTCCCCTTATTGTGAGGTTATTCCAAGTTCTATATTCCCATGTAGAGAGTGAGGATATTTGTGATATAGGAGTTACTGAAGACATTCCTTATTGTGCCTCAGAAACCTATTACCTTATAGCCTGGAAATATAGTAATTGAATTTATTTTTTTGGAAAGTTAAACATTAATTCTTTCACATGAATAAGTATGACTTAACATAAGGAATACAAGGTTTCTGCTACAAATATAGAAACAATTCAATAAGAAGGATAAATATGAATAATTTTACATTACTTTTTCCTTTTTAAATCAGTGGGAGGTGTCTCCCCCTCCCCGGTTACCATTAGGCATATTTTTGCCCTTGAGATAATATAGAAGTGGAAAAGAAAAGAAATATCCAGATTTATACTTTGGATGTCTTTTGGTGTTGGTGGAGAATTTTTCTTTTTGACTTTGATTCTTAATTAGGAGCAACATTTTCTATAGTACCAATTTGCCTAGACTCTTATTTAAGGAAGGACTTACTCTATTTAAAAAATGGTTTTGAATTTGTAGCCTAAAGTAATTTGTTTGCAAAGTAAATGTGGTTAAACTCATTACATGAAGAGCTATTAATATTTTTTAAACAAAAACAAAAATTCAGCAAATTTTTAACTTCTTCCATACTACTATCAAATATTTTTAAAAGACCTTTAAATAGCTTTAAACATGGTCTTCATTAGCTCAGGGATCTGATTAAACAAAATCTTTTTAAATTGGACATAGGAATGTTTTATCAGCTAAAGGAAGAATCTGTAAAGCAAATCACCCATGCTAACAAAGAGGTAATTAAGTACTACACTAGTGCTAATGGAGTTCTCTGAATGACATGTCTAGAATAGGAAGTGATAGGAGACCATTAGCTAGTGAGTATGTGGAAGAGGTCTGCAGAAACCAAGTAGGCTACATAGAAATTTTAAAAGGCACCATAAATCAGAAAACTTACACCTGTTACCCTCACTCAATAAATTTGTGATCTTGGATTTATTGAGAACTGATGAGCTCTTTTCCTTTCATCTGAAAAAGGAAAAAGAAAGAAACAAGGTAAAATAGTTGGAAACATTAAGGAATAAAAAAAAATGATGCAAGTAGATATTTTAAAATATCGACATAATAGCAATTTATTTTAGGTGGTCAGAAACACAAGAGTAAAATTATCAATGGCAAACATTCTTATCTTTTTTCCCCCTTTTGGGTAGCTATTTTATAGGGAGTATATCAAATTGTACAAGAATGAACACTTCCCAATTCCCTACCAAATGGGAAAATGCACCTTTAAGAAAATGTTGATATAACTTTGAAATTCTTTCATTTGCATTATTTATGAACCAAACAAAAGACATTCTTGACTTAATTCAATTTAAGGTATAGTTATTTACACTCTGATTTCCCTGCATGTAACCTAAAAGTTAGATATAAATAGCTACTCATTTAGAAACAATGAAGGCTATAATGCATGAATTTAAATAAATGCACTTTGAATCTGAAATTAGACATACATCATGTCTTGCCAAGATCAAATTTCAATTCTTTCATAAAACAAGTTTTCACAATAAACATAGGACATTGGGAACTGAAAATTAATCATGGATATCATCAGTATTCAAGGAATTTAATTTCAAAGTTAAGATGATGATGGCATAGACAAGGAGTCCTGTTGAAGAATACTTTTCTGTATGGTAGATATGACAGGTTCTGATTTCACAGGTAAGGAATTTGCAGTTGCCAGTTCAACCTAACAAAAAAAAGCTGAACAAACTGAAAAATTAAATATTCTTCATAGATCTAAAAGAGAGGGGAAAACACAGTGCAACTACTCTAATTGGAGAAGGAGGCAGGCAAATAGAGGGAGTTGTGATTTACCAGAACAGAAAGTCATAAATGTAACCACCTTGGGAACCAGTGGCTGGGCAGGAACCAATTGACAAATTGCTGGACACTCAGTGTGGACAAGTCTGAGAGTTTAAAACTCCAGGGAAGTCCAGTCATAGGTGGGACACCATAATATGAGATTTGCCACCAGGATTCTGACCAGGTTCCCACTGTAAATATCAGACCAAAATCCTCTTGTGATTTTTTTTTTTTAGATTTTATTTAATTATTTGACAGAGAGAGATTACAAGTAGACAGAGAGGAGTCAGGGGAAGCAGGCTCCCTGTTGAGCAGAAAGCCCATTGCAGGGCGCAATCCCAGTACCCTGAGATCATGACCTGAGCTAAAGGCAGAAGCTTAACCCACTGAGCCAGCCGGGTGCCCCTACTCTTGTACTTCTACAAGTAAAGGGGAAAAGGAACCATTATGAACTATATTAGAGCATTCTGTTCTTAACAAGGCCTGCTCTCAGGGAAAACCTAGATACCTAGATACCTAGAACCTAACCTACTGGATGGAGTATTAGGAAAGACTAACTGATACACGGGATGGAAATACCCAAATCCAGCCCACTCTAGCCATCCAGCCCCACTAAGTTGAGGGTAGGAAAATTCTTCAGAATACTTGTAAAGTTCACAATCTAGAGGCACAGGCTAACTAAAAGACTGAGACCTAATCACAGGGTTACATAGTACTGTGCCTCTCCCCCCACACCTTACCACCACATTACTAATGATTTATTTACTCTCAGTATATCATGTCTGACTATCAAGAAAAAGCTTACAAGGCATACCAAAAGGCAAAAACAACAATAACAACAAAACCCCCACAATTTGAAGAAACAAAGCAATCATCAGAACCAAACATGGCAGGAAATATTGGAATTTATCAGAGAAAAAATTTAAAACAACTATGATTAATATGTGAAGGGCTCTACTGTATAAAGTGAGCAGCATGCAGTAACAGAAGGTGAAATAGGCAGAGGTGGAAATCCTAAGAAAGAAATCAAAAGAAGTACTAGAGGTAAAACAAAACAAAACAATCAAACAAACAAAAGATTAAAAAAAACAAAAAACTGTGACAGAAATGAAGAATTTCATGTACTTATTAGTAGACAGGATACAGCTGAGGAAAGAATTTCTGAATAAATGATATTTCAATAGAATCCTGGAAAATTAAAAAACAAAGAGAACAAAGACTGAAAGAAAAAAAAATAGAAAACGAAAGAAAAGAAAAGAATATCCAAGGGTGGTAGGACAACCACAAAAGATGTAATAGAATTGTAGTGAAAATACCAGAATAAAAAGAAAGAAACAGAAGAAATACCATAAACAATAATGACTAAGAATTTATTGAAGTTGTCAGACAACAAAACTGCAGATGCAGAAAGCTTAGAATAAAGAAAGAGAAAATGCCAACAAAACTATACCTCAGCATATGATTTTCAGAATACAGAAAGTCAAAGATAAGGAAAACCTCTAAAATAATCCAGAGATGAAGAAGCAGCTTACTTATGGAGGAACAAAGAAAAAAATTACATCCAACTTCTTTCCAGAAACCAAGTAAACAAGAAGAGAAGGGAGTGAAATTTTTCAAGTGTTAAGAGAAAAAAAGCCACCAAACTTACTATTCTTTACCCTGTAAAATTACCCCTCCAAAGTGAAAAAGAAATAGACTTTCTCAGACCAAAAAAAAAAAAAAAAAGGGTGAATTGTTGCCAGTAGAGCTGTCTGTCATAAAATGTTCGAAGTTCTATAGAAAGAAGGAAAATGATATGTCAGAAACTCAGAACTACATAAAGAAAGCAAGCATCAAGAAGAAAAAAGGGAAGGTAAACCAAAATGTTTTTATTTTATTTTATTTTATTATTTTATTTTATTTTATTTTATTTTATTTTATTTCATTTCTTTTCTTTACTTTTCTTTTTTCTTTTCTTTTCTTTTCAGTGTTCCAAAATTTATTGTTTATGCACCACAGCCAGTGCAGCATGCAATACATGCCCTCCATAATACCCACCACTAGGCTCACTCAATCCCCCCACCCCCCTCTTCTCTGAAACCCTCGGTTTGTTTCTCAGAGTCCACAGTATCTCATGGTTTGTCTCCCCCTCCAATTCCCCCCAATTCACATCTCCTCTCCATCTTCCAATGACCTCCCTGTTATTCCCTATGCTCCACAAGTAAATGAAACCATATGATAATTGACACTCTCTGCTTGATTTACTTCACTCAGCATAATCTCCTCCAGTCCCGTCCACGTTGATACAAAAGTTGGGTATTCATCCTTTCAGATGGAGGCATAATACTCCATTGTATATATGGACCATATCTTCTTTATCCATTCATCCATTAAAGGGCATCTTGGTTCTTTCCACAGTTTGGCGACTGTGGCCATTGCTGCTATGAACATTGGGGTATTTTTAATTTCTTAAGGAATCTTCACACTGTTTTTCAAAGTGGCTACACCAGCTTGCATTCCCACCAACAATGTAAGAGGTATCCCCTTTATCTACATCTTCTCCAACACTTGCTGTTTACTGTCTTGTTAATTTTGGCTATTCTAACTGGTGTAAGGTGGTATCTCAATGTGGTTTTGATTTGAATCTCCCTGACAGCTAATGATGATGAGCATTTTTTCAAGTGTCTGCTAGCCATTTTTATGTCTTCTTTGGAGAAGTGTCTGTTCACGTCTTCTGCCCATTTTTTGATGTGATTATCTGTTTTGTGTGTGTTGAGTTTGAGGAATTCTTTATAGATCTTGGATATCTGCCCTTTGTCTGTAGTGTCATTTGTGAATATTTTCTCCCATTCTGTGGGTTGCCTCTTTTTTTATTGACTGTTTCCTTTGCTGTGCAGAAGCTTTTGATCTTGATGAAGTCCCAAAAGTTCATTTTCACTTTTGTTTCCTTTGCTTTTGGAGACATATCTTGAAAGAAGTTGCTGTTGCTGATGTTGAGGCGATTACTGCCTATGTTCTTTCTCCTCTAGGATAGACCACGTTGAGATATTTTATCCATTTCAAGTTTATTTTTATGTATGGTGTAAGAGAATTGTTGAGTTTCATTTTTCTACATATAGCTGTCCAATTTTCCCAGAACCATTTATTGAAGAGACAGTTTTTTTTTTTCCACTGTATATTTTTTCCTGCTTTGTCGAAGATTTTTTGACCATAGAGTTGAGGGTCTATATCTGGGCTCTCTACTCTGTTCCACTGGTCTATGTGTCTGTTTTTATGCCAGTACCATGCTGTCTTGGTGATCACAGCTTTGTAGTAAAGTTTGAAATCAGGCAACATGATAGCCCCAGTTTTGTTTTTCTTTTTCAACATTTCCTTAGCAATATGGGGTCTCTTCTGGTTCCATACAAATTTTAGGATTGTTTGTTCTAGCTCTTTGAAAAATGCCAGTGGAATTTGATTGGGATGGCATTGAAAGTATAGATGGCTCTAGGCAGTATAGACATTTTGACAATGTTTATTCTTCTTATCCATGAGCATGGAATGTTCTTCCATCTCTTTGTGTCTTCTTCAATTTCACTCATGAGTGTTCTGTAGTTCCTTGAGTACAGATCCTTTACCTCTTTGGTTAGGCATATACCCAGGTATCTTATGGCTCTTGGTGCTATAGTAAATGGAATCAATTCTATAATTTCTTTTTTATATTTTCATTGCTAGTGTATAAGAAAGCAACTAATTTCTGTACATTGATTTTGTATCCTGCCACATTACTGAATTGCTGTATGAGTTCTAGTAGTTTGGGGGTGGAGTCTTTTGGTTTTCCATATAAAGTGTCATGTCATCTGCGAAGAGAGAGAGTTTGACTTCTTCATCGCCAATTTTAATAACTTTTATTTCTTTTTGTCATCTGATTGTTGTTGCTAGGACTTCTAATATTATGTTGAACAACAGTGGTGAGAGTGGACATCCTTGTCATATTCCTGATCTCAAAGGGAAACTGTCAGGTTTTCCAATTGAGGATGATATTTGTTGTGGGTTTTTCATAGATTTTATAAAGTTAAGGAATGTTCCCTCTAACTCTATACTTTGAATCATTTTAATCAGGAATGGATTCTGTATCTTGACAAATGTATTTTCTGAATCAATTGAGAGGACCATGTAGTTCTTTTCTCTTCTCTTATTGATTTGTTCTATCACATTGATTTGTATCCCATGGAAAAATTGCACCTAGTCATGGTGGATAATCTTTTTAATGTACTATTCAATGCTATTAGCTATGATTTTGTTGAGAATCCTAGCATCCGTATTCATCAGGGATATTGGTCTGAAATTCTCCTTTTTGGTGGGGTCTTTGCCTGGTTTGGGGATC